>NW_019103443.1:45464-287063 GCF_001856785.1 Myzus persicae
ACATGCAAGCACAATCAGATGTCGATTATAAATTCATATTAGTTTATCATTATCATCTAACAAAATATATTATGCAGATTATTTGTATAAATACTTCACAATTTACATTGCCCAATATACCTCGGACATTGTATAAAATGCCCGGTCACTGTGTACAATGCCCGGACATTGTATACATTGCCCGAATTTTCCACTTTGCCCGTAACACATATACTTTGTGTCGGGGACTCAGACTTGACAAAAAATATGGTCTGACATCGTAGTCGTCCCCATGTTCCGACGTGACAGACTCGATCAACAATGCTTGTACCCACCTATAATATATTGTTATTGCATCGATATCGTTGAGATCTGCAGCTATAGCGCGGAGGATCGCCGACATAAAATTATGAACGATGACTATCCGAAGACGAGAAAAAGAAAATCTCCACCGGGATCCGAGCGGAAACTTAACGCCCACGGACTTTGGAGTTAGAATCCCTCCGCCCCCGCCGATCGACCTTTGAGACATACGACTTTAGATTAAATGGATATCTTCGTCATTTCTCCATTTTCTTTTTTCTTAAACGCCGCTCACCCTCGAGGATCGCTCTACACGCGTGCACGAAGACGGCCATGTTATTTTACGTTTAAGGTCACAGGTTATCACTCGCGTTTAATGTAAAAGTTTCCGGTGACTCGGAACAGTGCACATCGGTCACACGTGGAGTACCTAACGCATTGCGTTGTTTTTGGGTTTTTTTTCTACGCTGTCCCTTTCTGTTGTCTGAACATCATTGTGCACCCGCCTAGACAGGCGACGCCTATACGAAGACAAACCTTACAGGTATGTATACAGAGTGTCTTCCTGCTAATGTCGTGTGACAAAAATGGCGCAGTGCACGAACAAACATAATTTTCTACTTTTTTTCTGTCACACAAAATTATTGTTGGGATACATTGAAATATTGTATACATCAAATCGATTTAGTACGACGCGATGATTGGACGAGCAAGCGGACGGACGAAAAAAGAAACTCAACGTCGTAGAAACGGCTGCTAACACACACGTCAAATATGTAACACTATAATAATATATATAACATGAAATGTACACGAATACGCGTTTATGTATAACTCACGGGTACCTTTCTTCGCTAGAGTATAATATAGTACAATAATTTTATACAAGGTCATTCTTTTGTCAATGCCCGTGCAGTTGTATTTTCGGTAAATTTTCATTACAACTTTTTAATAATTTTTTTTTTTCGTTTTGTCTTCAGGGGTTGTATAATCTGACTGTTTGTCTGAGTATCTGTTTGTTTAAAAACTAGACTTTTTAATTTTATATTCCGCGACGTAGAATTTTTACTGATAATTTCAGAAGACAACAGAAATTAAATTTTGAAACAGTAATTCATTATCAAGGCTACGAATTTAATGCATTTGCATGTTTTTATTTTGCTACACCGTATAATTAAATGTATTCGGCCAAAATTTGTTTTGACTTATGTATAGTTCAAATACAAAATCCTATTTTGCATATTTTTCCATATTTTACGGGTTAAGGCATATAATTGCACGTTTTCATGATTTATTCGTATTAGTGTTTTTTTTTCTTAAAATGTTGTATAACCTTTAAGACCTATGTGTAGCCTGGTGAGAGGTAGGGAAACGAGGTCACGGCCTCTGAATCCCCGGCTTACATATACCATAACTGCAGATTGTACTCTTATCAGTCCATCATGATACCGTAGTAGTCCATAAGAAATGCAAATGGTGATAATAACTGTACAATATAATATAAGTAACCATACGTTAGAACTTAAAATAATCATAAAAATTCTTATTTTTTATTTCAAAAAATGTTGTAAAATGACTTTTAATGTATACAATATAAATAAAAAAAAACCGTCATCAAAACACGTCATAACATATTATACCTAAATTTACGATAAATCGACCGTGTTCCACGTGTGATAAAGTAACCGCCCTGTATACGCAATATACAACAATACAACACACACACTCATATACCTCTACATACTCACATCATCATGGTCCGCTGGTCGTAGTCGGCAGGTACCGATTTCTCACGGACTCATATAGTATATATAATATGTATATAATATATATAATATATATATATGAGAGGAGGTACGACTTGTTGTTTATATATATAACGGCGGTATATATATATATATACTATACGGAGTGTTATATTGTTCTGGTTCGGAACGCATAAGAGACCGTGCTTCATACCTTTACGTTATTATGCGTGTGCGAGCCGTACTCACTTTTCCGGCTTTTCATATACACACTTACGGGTATATATATATATGTGTATATAGGTGTGTGTGTGTGTATAGGTATATGATAACCACAACCGCTTTTACGCTGATCAATACGCGCGTAGCTTATATACGGACGAATGTCATGGGGCTGCATATTACAATATATAATTATATTATTATAATAATATAAGTAGCAGGTAATAAAATACGCGTATGACGCTGTGCGTGAGATTATTATTATTATTGTGCAAGCGTCGTCGTCGGTCTTGATCGATTTGGAAGACGGAGTGGAGATAGAGGTCTTTTCAACGTGGTGTTTTTTTTTCTTCTCCTATTTCTCCCATATATTTGTATAATTTATTATTATAACTATAATATTGTATACAGGTTTTATTTTATCGAATCAGCGAGCGCGAAAGCAACAGCGAACGGCTTCGCTTGTTACATTATAATATTATTATGTTGTGTGTATATATATATATATATCTTTATTATATCTTATATATATAGACATATAGTTTCTGTCGCGCATGCGCGTATTGCCATCAAAATAATAATAATTTATAAAGTCGAGGGCGTTTTATTTTTCACAGGTAATCTTGTTAAACGTTTCAGCGCCAACGACAAAATCTCATTATTATACGAATTGGACGCGTATCGAGGTACGGTTAGCATATATACTCAATGAAAATAATTATAACAATTAATATTGAGTAGATGCAATAATATTATACCTGGCAACAACAATATAATGTAGTCTCGTGTCGCTATTAAACGGGCGCTGACCCATCTCCGTCGGTGTACATTTTATACGTGACACGTAATAATATAAATATACATGTACGATGTGTTCGCAGATAGTTGCTGACTGCTGTGGTAGTCGACGACGGGGTAAAACTGCTATTGCTACATACTTGGCACTTCAAATTAGACGAAATAAAGGAAATCGTGAACAAAAAATTCAAAAATAAAGTAACAGTTATGATTATGACTTTACTTTAAAAGTAGACACCACCAATAAGAATAATATGCAAAAAATATTAAAAATGTGTTTGTGAGGATACAAATCTATTACGAAAACAAATAACTAGGTGATAGCCTTCATAAAATGAATTTTTTTTTTAATAAGCTTTTTATATTTAAATATATTATCATGTCCATATTGGTATAATGTATAAATAACTATAAGACGTCAAATCCATCAGTCTCTTCACAAACATCGAATACAAATATTTAAAAGATAAAAAAATAGTTGTACCTACTCGATTTGTCGAAAATGTGCAAAATACAATCTCATATTTAGAATCTGACATTACTACGTCAAATCAAATCTATATCTCGCACTTCTGATTTTGAAATCAGAAGAAAATTCTTCGATTTCCAAAATCATGGAATTCTTAATGTTGCAGGTCATAATGTATGTTATAACTTCTCATTCGATTTAAAAAACACAAAATAGGAACATAAAATATGTTAGATTTAGACACACTCCCGCCACTAATATGATTTCGGGTCAAAGAATTTTTTTCCTCAAGTCATACAATGTACATCTGACTGCACAAAATAGCTTTATATCCCAACAATGTATTTCTATTACGCATTTACTTTAAACTTCGTAAAGGGCGTAATTAAAACGTTCTCACAAGATTTTTTTCATGAATTGTTTATATAATTGTTTACACCAAAGTTTTGACCAACTAAAATCAAAATCCACTAATTGTTTTTTGGTTTTTTAATATTCCATTTTTCTTTATGCGGCGCAGGTTCCAATATAAGATCAATACGTTTTTATTACACGTGACAGAAAAGTACCAAGCCGAGCGTTACCGAAATATTTATACCAAACGAGTAATTCCATGACGTGTACCTGCGGCAGCGATGACGAATACTTATAAGTTATAATATGTACAAACATATTATAATAATTTTGATGATATTTCAAAGGAATTTAATATAATATATAATTTATAGTTACTATGTACTAAAACAACCACTGCTTTCCCGTAAAATTGGATAGTTGGTAAAATATTCAGACAACCATTATTTACTTCTCATTTGAAGAAATAAAAAATTCCATTTTTCGTTTTCGTAATTTCCATCAATTTTATATTGAAAATCGTTCGATTCGTATGCACTCGAAATATAACTTTTTACATTAAAATTCATACAAAGATGTATAAAAATAAATTGTTCTTTTATACGTGCACCTCAAGTTTCAACAACTATGTTATAACATGGCATCAACTATGTTACAAAACGTTTCCTATCTCTGACATACGGTGCAAACATAAATATCAAACGGGAAGAAACGAGAGGATTTAGGTGTTAAATTCGACAAGTCTCTTAGTAGTCTTACCGAGTACAATTTAACGTAAATTAAAAATAAATTGTAAATATTATAATGTATTTCACTTTGACGACGTCCATAAACGGAGCCGACCTTAGCACATGTGTTTGTAACGGAGGATCGTTATTATACATTTTCCAGAGTCATCTAAAATTGTTGTAGTTTTGGTGGGACTTCGTGATACAGAACTAAATGTAAGAAGGAATAGACACATGCGTTTGATTAGATAAATATTATAATACAATTTATAATATCAGGGTCTATCATGGTAGATCGTCATTTCGTGCATGGACAACCGGCGTAATATATGCGCTGATAGAGTGTAGCAGAAATGCCTATCTTATGCGCCGTGTTAGACGTTCGAAGTCAATTAGTATAAGTATAGTATACGAGTACAGATGTTAAAATTATTATTATGTTTACAATCTCGAAAACAGCTAGTAGCTACATATTGTACTTACATACCGAACCATCTACTTGCCTATAATGTCTACGTTTTTTTTTAATGATTATTGTAAATAATATTATTTCAACGGTCGACGCCGGGGCAATATCGACACGTACTTTTCTCCGATTTTCTAATATTTAGGTGACCAACACTGACGAATAAATATAGTAATATGCACTATAAACTTATTTTATTATTTTATTTTATATAATACGCTTTAAAATAGGAAACTGTTCTTTAGGCTTATACATTTTAATGATTCTATAAATTACACATTAAATACTAAATATGTAAATTGTCGAACTATAAAATAATGTTGCTTATATTATTTTGAAAATTATCGCCGATTTTATAATTACCACTTTCTATAGTGTTTCATTAAAAACTTTTTTTTATTGTCTTAAAACTAAATTGATCAAATCAAATTATAAGTTTCTTATAACCTTTCTTCTCTTACCCAAACCACGTCCAACAAAAAACGCATCGTTATCTTTAGACAAATATCTTTGAATTATAAACATTACTAAGCAATTTTTAGAAGTATTTTTTTTTAGAAAAGCCAACATTGTTTGTCTGGTTTTTTAAAATATAAATATGATTGCATCGTTTATTATATTCTACAGATTGTGAAGGATACATATAGACATATAGTTCAGGGGCGGCCAAACTTTTTTTGGTCACGATCTACTAAAAATACACTTTACGTTTGAGGATCGATTCTGTGGAAACAGAAATATTTTTTTATTATTGAAGAACTATAATTATTAAGAAACATACTTGCATAAAGTGAATATAAACATACAATAAGTATTATAACCTAATTACTAATTAATAAAAATAATATAATGATAAATAATAATTTCTAAAATATAATTACTGAAGTATAATTATTAATATCTAAAATCTATCTCCCATTCTTGATGAAAATGATACGATTTTTGTTTCTTATGTGCACTCTTACTTATAAATGTTAAAGAACTTAAATACGTTATTATAAATGTAATACAACAGACACCGAATGAACACAGTGAAATGAACATGTGTGAACGGTAAACATCTGACATACGAAACCAGAATAAAAGATAAAAACTATACAGATACAACTTATCGACAATTTGTTCATTACAACCTCGATTAATTTTCACGCGCGTGTCCTTAGAAATAAATTCTAACATGATCGACTTTGAAATTGTCCGTGATCGACCGTTTGGCCTCCCCTGATATAGTTAATAATATTATAGTCTTTTACACCTATTTTGCTTAATATAGGACATTACTATTATACTGTATTATGCTCTCATAGTATTCTTAAGTCAAAGGTCGAATAAAGAATTTTGCACCGAAATAACCTGTTGTGTAATGTTCTCAAAAAATGTAAGTTATACGGCACTTAAAAATTAAAATTATTAAAAATACACAACGCATATAACTATTTTGGTTTTATTCAATGTAAACTAAAAGCGTGGAATTTACGAAAACGGTCGTAATGTAAATATGCATTATTTATTAATGACATACATTTTTAAAATATTTTTTATGATTAGTGGCGGGGGTTCAGAGAAACATACGTACAATGTCGACGAAAAATCTCGGCGAGATATATTGCACGACCTAGCGGCGACCGAATATTTGAGTACAAATAATAACAGTTTCAATCGTAAGCGACCCTAATGTCTCTGGGCCGTTATTTCAGAGGGCTATAATATATTGTCCGACACGACATAAATGCTCTCTTTACGCCGTAGAATAATATACGGACACTGCAGCGATGATATTATACGGATCGTGTATAGAGGGAATTAAATTTTCACGCTTGCCCGACGTTATACGTAATACTTGTGAAGGACGATCGCGTTTGCGGTTTTTCTCGAGCTTTATTCATCTCATTGTCGCTGTCACATGTCGTCGAGACTGTATATAGTAATCATAATAACAATGTACTTTAATAGCGCGTCGACATCATAATTATTATCATATTATATTTGTCAGAGATCGATGATTTTTCTGCGTTCGCGCTTTACATAAAATATACGTTGTAATATAATATGGTATATAGTGTATTATAGTGTATATAGTATTATTCATCAATATTATTATTTTTTTTTTCAAACTATACACTATAATTTTACTACTACTCATACTCAATCATAAACAGAGTGTAATTTTTGTTATATATCTTGTTCCGGCGAAACATCGTGCTGTTTTTTTCCCGAAAATACTTTTGAAGGCGATAAAAGTACGTGAGCACTAACAATTTTATTCGTTTTTAAGTTCATTAAAAACTCATTGCAGAATTTAATATAATTTACAAAATGCAAAATTGTATTTAATTTGTTCATTATAAATAAAACAGTTCAAATGGGTATTGATAATTGACCTAATATTTACGAACATTGGTTTTTAGTTTTTTTTATAAAAGCATAAGTAAGTATTTTATTTCAGAATATTTTCCAAAATAAATTACCCTACACTTTGATCTAAGAAAATATTCAACTTCAGGTAAATATGCTCTTAAAAAGTTTTGAAAAATAAATAGGTACATAATAGTATAGAACATATTGCAACTAGTGCATATTTTTTTTCTTTAGTTAGGCTTTCAGTTAGGTGAATTATTTAGTTGTTGGTTGGCGTGGGTGTGCATTTATGAACAGTGTAAAAAATATTCTAAAAAAATAAATATTCGTTTAGCTATATTTTATTTTTATTCACTGACACACTATGTTTTTACCACATCGCTGTTGAATGCCTTTATTATGCCAAGGATTTAAAAAGCATTGTCGACCCTTATTGGGCTTTAACGTTTTTCGTTGACCACTTAAACATAATTTATTCATATTATACATAAATGTATTTATTTATATATAAATGTCTATTATGTATAAGTATTATAGTATATATATGGTTTCGTCGTCATCGTCGAGTGTTAATATAATGTTCTAGTTATTAATCAACAATAATATTTATTGTATAAAACTAATTTTTAGGCTTTGTAATAACTATATTTAAAGACTTAAGTTAAAAGGCTGTAATTAGCTGTATATATGTATCGTACTTATAAATGTATACAACACTTTCACTCCATCTTATATTTAATGAATAAAAGACTTATAATAATATCATTACCTATTGTTATGGACTAATTTGATTGTAAAATTATACGAATGAGTTGAAATTTACGAAAGTGCGTTTAATTTGAATAATAGTTTCTAACATGTCAATAATATAACTCATGTGATCGTTCTATGATTTTCACACATATTATGACTACGACACCGTTCTCGTCACTGGACATTCATATTATTCGTGTGTAAAATTAAAAAAACAATTCGTTAAGTATATATACGGGCGAGGGGACATGGAATAATGAATTTCGTCCACTGCTAGCAAGTTACAGCCATTATACGTCATTATTCAACATTTTTGTGATTATTATTATATTAATTAGATTTTGTTTTTAATCTTACATAATTATTGCAGTATGTAGACGGCAGAAATTATATTTAATACAAAAAAAAAAAAAAAAAATGGAAACAAAGAAAAAGTGAATTTCGCATACAGATAGTTTTATTATCATTTACCGAAATTCTGGCTCCTGCAAGACTACGTGTACACATATACATTCGACGCTCAAAAATACGTCTTGATGCATATCGGATCCTGTCGGATCCTGGACTCTCCAAATGTATAGTCATAATATTATGTTTGGGTTGAAACGAAACCGTCGGCAAACTGTTAAAGACTCCTTTTGAGATACAATCTCACAGAGTTAATAATAATAATATGTTTGACATAATGCGTGTACTGAATATGTTTTGATAGTATTGGATATTATAAGTATTATACTGCGTTTTACGGCCATCGCTATACAAGAATTATTATATTCGTAGCTTAGGTACGATATTAATACGTATTCGAATTGAGATTGAATCCGAATGTTTAATTATGTTACTTGTAAAATGTAAATCGTAGGCCATTAAACATTTTCAATACTAACACAAATATTTATATCTACACAAGATAATACACAATAATAGGGCACATTTAGCCACAATCAAACATCATTATCCGTCATTCTTTTTTTCCGATCTTACTTCATTACTCAACGGGTACCTATAGTTAATATACTAAACAATTCCTTTCCCCTTAAACGATGAATCACAATATAATAGCCATATTATTTCCATCTCAGTACTTTTGATTATACAACATAACGTTATTAAAATACGTTATCATTCTACTTAGATACCTATCTGAATAAATTGATATTCGAAATTATAATTATGTACTAATAACGCTCCATGTTTTATTTCTTCTTATTATAATTATAATTCATTACGTACACTTAATAATTATTTTTATTTTATTAGAGGTTATTGTTGAGATCTATATTAACGTTTTGTTAAAAGCTAACAACAATGATAATAATACCCTAGAAAATAAATAATTTCGAATGTGTATTTACAATGCATAAGAATATATAACAATATAATGTACCTATTCAGTATATTATAATTATAACGATTGTTAACATACAAAGTATACCTAGTTGGCAAATATTTTCGTTTCAACAAATTAATGATAAATTCTTCCATGATGATTTTTTTTCAAGAATAATTAGAAAAAATATGGCTATTATAATTACACGTATATTTCAAGCCGTCATTAAATTATAAAATAAAAATCATTAATAACTAGAGCTAGGATTTTAGTGACTTTTGCATTTTTTTTCTCTAAGTGCTATACAATTCTAACCAAAAACTAAATTTGTTTCGTAATATAATAATTTAGAATATGTAATTTTTATTTTGAATTTTTTTCATTTTTTGTGTTAAATGCATTTTATTTCATTTTTACGTAATATTACAAATATTACAATTATCACGTTCATTTTGTGTATTAAAACTAATTTTTGTTTATTTTAAGATTTATTAATATGTGTTGTATAGGTAATCCCAATTATTACCTATAGGCAATTACCTGCTCCAGTCCATTGATATTGAAAAAGTAGTATAATTAATTGTTGATTTATTCGATAAGATTAAATATCGAACGAACCCATAACTATTTAGGTATGCAATAGTAGCTTTAGTAGTGAATTCGACACGTACCTATGTGGTTCTACCGATCTTAACTGTACAAAATGCCAAAAATTAAGTCAACAATAGGAAGCCGTTTACGTAGTTATGTGCCGATATTTTTTCTACGGACGGAATGGTGCTTTTTTGTAAAGTTTGTAATGTTGCAGTTGCCTCCGAAAAGAAATTTACAATTCAACAACACATCAGTCGATATGCATGCTCGGGGAATTCAACGAAAACTGAATGAAATGAAACAAAATAATCAAGTAAGTACTACTATCTAATTTAACAAATAATAGTAATCAATCGTCATTTAATTTAGAGCTTAGTGAAACAATATTTATTGAAATTTAGCGACATTTTTTCGCTCATCTAAGTATATTTTTTGGCCATTTTTTAAGTTCATTTTTAATAGTTTTTAAGTCATTTTTGCATTTTATTTAGTGCATTTTTGTGTATTTTTTAGGTCATTATAATCCTAGCACTACTAATAACTAATATATTGACATATTGTACACAAATATCTAAATTCTTTTTTTCTTCAATTTATTTATTTACTTCTACAAAGACTGAACTTACAACTGCTAAACATGCAGTGAGCGAAGTCTATTTGCTGTGGTATTTCCTCTCATCTAAAATTTTCGTGATTTTCACGAATTTGATCATAATTCTAGTTCTTTGACCAAGTGAACATTTTTTTATCGACATTAGTTTAAAAAAAACAAATAATAATCGAACATTCATATGCCCATAAATAGTTTAACGCGAGTAAAAAAATATTTTGAACATTTTACGGTGTATAGAAAATACTAATACAAACATTCAGTGAAAATTTGATGTATCTGGGGTCATTTGTTTTAGATCTACACCAAAAACCAAAATCGTTTTTGTCGAAAACTGTTTTTGCGTAAAAATTACAGTTTTTCCTTAATTTTTTGTTTGTTTTTCCTGTCACTTTTGAAAACTATTGTTAATTTTTTATTTTAACCTCCCGAATGCACCAACTAGAGTCACTATCCCACCAGAAAAATTGCTGCTGAAGCAAATCAAAGCACTTTTACTGCCCCGAACCGTGATGTCAGACATAAAAAAAAAATAAAAACACATATCATGGTAAAATCGATACGTTCATCGGTCCGCTCTGAATTTAAAATAGAAACGACATTACAATATATCATAATACTGCTGCACACACGCTCTTCTCTCCTCGCGGATTTGTTGGACCGATTACAATATATTATAATATTACCTATACTGTACACCAGCGTGCGAGGACATACTATATTATAAATGATTACAAGACGGAATCGTTGTGCATTTTTTTTTTATTTTTTACACTTCCATCTCCGTTTGTGAGTGGTAAGTCGAATAGTTATTAAAAACGAGTTCCGGAGAATGTTACACACAATCGGTCCTGCAGCCTTTATTTTTCGTTCGTTATTAAAAACTTTTGCGAATCAAAGGTTATATATTTACCCGCCCGAGAATGTCCGTATTGTATAACTGTCTGTCTTATTCGGCAGCTCATGCGTGCATAATTCCTCACGGAATTCGAAGATCAAATATAATACACAATACCTTGTAACAAGACGTACGCGAGTGTTGTCTCGAATAACCTATACTAACCCGCAGAATTCACCGTACGCGCGCACGGCAGAGCGCCACCCCCCCCCCCTTCCACAAATCGGACTGTTTTAAATGTACCCACCCATTTCGACTGCCGTTTCGTCGGTGCAAATAACTCTCAACTCGAGCCGCTGATGCAGATCGTGCACGGTATTGCGTTCTTTGCAACGACTCACTGACTGCTTTATAGGTATTTTGTGTTATTATTGCTCAGCGATCGCGCGTTCGGCAAACACTGCACACATATCCGTCTGTATTATAATGTATGTATCCCTCGTATATAGTAGAACACTATATTATTGTGTAGGTACGTGTTATTAGCAGTGCCCACCTACGACGTGAGAGTTTATTACGACTTTCAGCCCGTTGCGTGGGAGGTTATTGTCGGATCAAAAGCGTACTGTACTGAATTTTTCTTCGCGGTAGGCTCTGTATTTCATTGTCTTGCCTCTCTTTACAATACCTACCTACTATATAATATGACACAATAATGTTATAGGCACATAACATGTCTGCACTATATTATACAGAGCGAAACGTCAGGTGTTCTTCAGTTTTCGAGTATATGTTAATATATCGAGTGGGAAAACTGAAAAACTGCGCGATGGCCCACTCCGTAGATGACCTACCTATCTACCTATATAATATACAATGTGTTCGCTGCAGTTGTACGGTTGTATAAAGTGTGGAAAAGGGTCCCACGTGGTACTATGATATAAACTATGCGTTAATACAATATACTAATATTTAAATTTTCCTTGGTACACGCATTTTGATAAATGAGAATACCTATACTACTGTGATTTAATGGCCTGGACTCCAAAATGTAATTCGCGTAATTCGATTTTTGCAATATTTGAAATAGGTCACCATTAAATTAACCTCAACTTTTCAAACAATCAAAAAAAATATATACAGACATTTACCGAGCTAGAATATCGTGTTTAGTTTTCGATGTTTGTGGGAATAATGGACATGTAAACAAAACTAATGTTTTCATCATTAAAAAATATAAAACAATCGATTATATCAAAACTGTTATGGACCCGCCGGGTTTTAAAAATTCAATTCTTCTCCAGTAAATCGTACGAAGTGTGTAGTTTCGTAGAAATCAAAGAGCATTTTAAAATTGTCTCCATATTTTTGATTGAAACAATCTTATATTTGAATGATATGTTTTAGGGGTGCACTTACTCTAAACGGTGGATGCTGCACAATCTAATATGGATGTTATGTGGTAACAGTGAATGGCACATCTATACCGAATAACCGAATAATGAAGGAACACAATTCGTTTTTTTTCTTTTTAGATCTAATTGACCGGCACAGGTAATACCAAAAACGATTGAAGTTTAACTAACTGCGTAGCATATTATAATTACTATTCGAATGTTTATTTTTTACTTCAATCTATAGCCCTAAATTAATTGGGCTTTGTTTACAAGAACAAATAATTTTCGAGACATTTTGTCGTCGCTCGTCGGTATTTATTACAGCCGAGTTGTTTTGTATAATTTGCTGAAACAATTATTACAGTCTCTGTCCAGATAGATGACGTTTGCGGTATTAACCTCTGTAGAAGTTTCGAATTTATGTTGTACTTAGAATGCCGGCGGAGTTAAATCAGGCGATCTGCGATGGAATACTGCGATGCGGAGGGAGTGGACAAGACAAAATATTCTTAATTGGGTATCTACAAATCATTCACATATATATCATAATATATATTATATTTATCTATGATTTGTATAAATCAATCCAAAAACTACCAATCAGTTAATAAAATAAAAAGTAGACAATAATTTAATAGATTTATTATTAACTGGCATTTAAAAATTCTTGAAATGTTTTACATCACCACTGCCCATTGGACAGCATTCATGACATCCTAGTATAAAAAAAATTGGTAAAAAAGTGGAAACAATAATGTTTTATAAATGCTTTAATGAAAATGTTCTCTTAAAATTAAAAATTATCGTAAAATTTACTGAAATATGATGCAAAAATAATTTATTATTGTGTATATCTATATATTTTTATTTATAGGTATACCTGATGTCTGTTCTCAGTTTTTGAACTTCAACTCGTGAAAAAATATAAATAATTATTAATTTAATCTCCTTTGGTTGATTAAATTATGCAAATATAATTTTTTAACACAGCTGAGGAATTTAATTTTAAATTTAAACAATGTAGGAACTGTGTTGAACTTTTAGATAAAATAAAAATTATAACTTTTAAATCACCAAACAGTATTACTTTGTTTAAGTATTTATTAATATATATTGTAGGTATATTATGGCGCCTACGTAGTCTTAAATGTAGGTATCAAATTATCTATTTAACTATCATTCATCCACATTATGTGCTTGCAGGCCATACTCATTAAACACAATCACGCAGTTATAGTTGTCATAAGTACCGTGATTATGGGTAAAACTACTAGTAATATTGTCGAATTTTAATGGTTTAAGCTTAGTATTTTCGGGGAAACTGTTATTTAACAGACTACACACTTCATAAAACTTAAAACTTAAAAGAAATATTAATGACATCTGCAGGATTCACTACCTACACGCTTCGTTTTAGTGTTACTTCAATTCGTTAAGAACTTACTATTAGCATTTAACAATGTATTCAATAAAACCTAGTAACAAAATGAGTGGTATAGTGAGATATTCTAGTATTAATTTTTTAACGATAGAAATGGAGTATAACTATAAATGACGAAAATTAAAGTATTTATAGAGATCCGCAAACTAAAGTCGGCGTGTGTGGGCTTAGTACTCCGAGGCTTTCTGTGGGAAATTAAAAATGATATTCTATCCCCAGAAACAAATTCCTAATTACGTCACTGTTTAAATCAATATAATATTGCCTATGCTGCTACGATGTGCGAATATATATACTTTCTGTGAGCCATAATATGTTATTTTAGATTAGTTGAAACAAAATGGATTTCAAATTGGATGTTCGAAAAGGTTTTGGTTCACTGCGACAGATATTAGTGGGGGAGTTTCAGGATACATCTCTAAGTCCGACTATACATATTATATATAATTTTCTCTCTAAACTATTAGTGTCATGATCGATACTTTACACGAAAACCAACTTGACTCTTTTGTAAAAGAATTGCCGAAAAATCGCACTGATTATGATTGGTAGGGTAACACAAAGCAGTGGCGTCTACATATGGGGGAAGGGGGGGGACGAATGTGTCACAGGAACAACCGTCCCACCGAAATGTCTTACTTCGTGAAAATGGTTTTAACCAAGTCTTTTGATTTTTATGTTTATACCGGTTATTTTTATACGAGCAAAACTATTCCCTAATCACAAAAAAAACTCCGACTGTGTTAATGAAGTTCATCAACCATTCAAATCTTCTCTTAGGATTTTAAAAATATGTATAGTGGCTCATTTATATGTACTTGATATTATAAGCTCTCTAAAGCGCCTAAAGCAGAATTCGCATAAACGTATGCAAGAAGCTATTATCCGATCAATTTTAAATGTACTAAATATAGGGTTGTTAGTACGTATACAATATATAACTATTAATAATATTATACTTGTTAATCGTACAATTTATCAAGTGGGTTCTTAAATTTTTTTTATATATCCTCTGAACGAATTGGTATGCATTCGAATTTTACAATACTGCAGATGGTATGTTATAGACATCAGTCTAAAATAAAAACATTTCAGAAATCTGCAGTTACATGAAAATGTTTGTAGGTCCTTAATTTACATGTTATGTCTTAAGCTAGAAAAAAAATGCGAGCATTAGTGTTTAAGTTATATGATTATATAGTTCAATTTAAAAAACGGAAAAACATACAGATTATTTTATTTGTTTAAATAAGCGTAAAAAAAAAAGTGGCTTAAATTTAATAAAATTCAAATTATCTGAGAGCAAAGTTACGCGATGTCTACATAGAAAATAAATAAATTGTAAAAACGTTTTCTCGTGTGAAAGACGAAGATAAATTGAAGGTAAAAATATATGAGAAAAAATAACATTTATGATGTGTTGCGTGTTAATGATAAAATGCATTTGAAAGGTGTAAAAATGTATGTCAACATAAAATTATTGATAACCCATAGTTGTGATAACTCTGATAACTTTCCAATTACAAAAGCGCTTCAGAGGTATTTTATGCCTTGTGTACATAAACAAAATACAACATTGACCTGCACAATGTCAATAATACCATTAAGGATCATTATCTGCATTAATTGCAGTTCAATGATGTACGAATAGGTAACCATGCCATTCAGTGTTCTTTTCCTAAAAATGAGTATATTTTTTTTTAGAATCATTAACAAAAATAGTTGGGAACAGTCAAATAAAATAAATATATGTTTTTTGTTATTTAGAAATAAATTATAAATAAAGTATTTTAATAATTGAATGACTTTTTATTTGTTTGTTAAAATTCTAGTGTATTATAATACCAATGTAGGCATGCACTTATAAAAATCACAACCAGGTAGATACTTTATTTGCATTCCTACAAATAGATTTTTAGGAACTAAGTGAAACCAAACAATTTATTGACACAAAACTCTTCAAAAACTCTCTTAACTCCAAAGTACTGGTGTTTGCAGAAAGGAGTACTAAAATACGAACAAAACAAATTTAGGATACTCTTGTATCTTTATAATATCGTTGAGTAGAAAAAGGTGCCATCAGCTTTGATGAATAGAGCTTTAAACGAAATGATTGATTTTGTTTTGCGATTTAGGTTTGTGTACGATGAATTATGAATAACTTGTTTTTGATAGTACCTACCTATAGAAATTCCAGAATCTCAATAACTTTATAACTCGTTATAAAACTTTTAGACATATAAAGATGTATTCCAAGTTCTAAGAAAGTTTTTATCATGTAATTGAAGAGTTTCAACATTTAAACGATTCGTGTTTTTTTTGTTTATTTTGTTTGAACAAAATGTTTGCAGTTTGTAGTCTGCACGCTCACTCAAAGCAACAACGTTTATTTTAAATCAAAACCAATAAATTGTATTATAAGTGCATATATTTTCTGACGATGTAGCTACATTGTTAGGGGACTTTTGTACACGCTCTAATCAAAATTCGCTTTAGGCACATATTAGGTTTAAAAATATATATATCTTGTTAATTTTAATACCATTAAAATAAAAAAGGGGAAGGTGTATAATTGCTCTGTTGTATAATAGGTGTCGAGAGTACCTCGTCATCGAGTACTAAATACTAATTCAACTACTAAATAACTTGCACACATTTTTATGATTTTAACAAAATTTGAATTTTAAATGCTTATAAAAAAAGTCATACCTTTGTATCTTTAAAGTTTTTATATAGCCATACCTAAAGAAACTTATGAGAAACCTTGTGTTCAATTTCGATGATAATCGAAAAAAACTGAAAGAAAATTTAAAATGTCTGTAAATAGGTAACTAATTAGTAAGTATAATTACTGATTTTGGGTAAAACTTTCAGTTTTTCCGTACCTATTTTTATTTTTGTTTTTCCCGAAATTACTGGGAAATTTTAATTTTTAATTAAAAAATAGTAACTATAAAAAATATTAAAATGGAGATCAAAACATTTTTTTTTACTTGAAATCACACACGTCATTTTAAAATCAATACATTCATTTCTCCACTCAGATTCTAAAATATGAATAGATATAGTAATTAAATTGCTTAAAAGTTACCTAATTTGAGTGATGTAAATATTCAATATAATCTATACTTAGCTCTTCTATGGAAATCTAGAAAATTTGTTCATGCATAAAAGTTAACAAAATATGTCTACCAGCTTTTACATTTGAATTTATTAGTTAAAAAAAGAATGGTTCGTTTTAATTGTTTAATGAAATAGGTATTAACATAAATTATTATATCTCAAATATTATACTATTATTAATAATTGAACAAAGAAAAACAATTAGAATAGATGAAACGCAGATTTTATTAACGGTGGCATTATTGTAATTTGTAGATGATATATGACAAATTGAGACTGAGAGAGGAAAAAAGGCATTTTAAATTTAATCTAATGTGGAGAGCGTACGGGAAAATTAATTAATGGTTTAAAGTTATTGACATATATTTGTTATAACTGCGTGTCTATTGAAAGGCAAAATAGTGAAGAACATATTACTCACAGGCTTCGGCAAAGTCTAATGCTTAAACATAAACACATAATATTCGTAGAACAATTTGTATGAAATATGGCTTTTGTTAGTTGATATACTTGTGCAAATAGTGTCTATACGGGCTATGTTCCTATTATGTTGTGGTATTCATCATTTTCTGGTCTAGTAAAATTCTGGTTACATACGTGTTTCAATTCATTAGGGACGATACAGCATCGACTTTGCTGTTTTCTACCGACTGATAAAACTATAAACATGTGTACAGCTGCAGTAGGTAGGTAAACGAGATGTTTTCCGACAATAGATAATTCAATAACGTTTTATTTTTTTTTTAACTTTATTATTGTGCATTTTCTACAAACTTTGATTTAATAACAAACATCTATATTGCCTAAAGGAATTCATTCATTCATGCTGTTTAGTGTTAGAAGCTATAGTAAGCCTTAAAGTAGAGCGATGAACAGAGATTTTCATCGATTTTTTTTTCTTTAAAGAATTTTTAGAGCTCAACTTGAAATATAAGGATTTGGATGTTATTTCATCTGAAATGGTTTATGCGGCATTGTTGTTTTGCTATCAAAAATTGTTTTTTTTCATATGAACTTGTACAGTTTTGATATGTAATTAACCATTGTTTGTGTTAAACTGTAATATTATAAAATCATTAAAATACGTTATTTTATATTATTATATAATACGTTATTATGTATTATGATTTTTGATGCAAACATTGTTTTATGTGTGTTTTTAAACCATTGAGAAAATAAATTATCATACATTTTCCCTTTTATATACGAATTTGCAAAAAAATAAACATTTGGTTGGGGAAACAAAACCATAATTATATCAAATAGATAGAAAAAAACTTAATTGGTTAAATTATACTGGCTATTAATAATACTTACAATTCTATAGCCTTATAATAAACATAATATAATTGATTGAAATATTGGAAGTTAGTAACTTTGAACTTCGAATGGAAGCAAGAAACAATATGTTTTTACAACAACGTTTACTTAATATATTTGGTTCGTATATAGGAAAACACTTTGTTGTAATAAATACGTTCCGATCGGAATATTAGTAGCATTATTATGCTCAACCAATCAGAAATTCATTGTAAGCTGTAGTCTGTAAGTAATAAATATACATAGTATGTACTTACTCTACCTACGACGAGTAAAATATATTAATAAACATTAAAAATAAATAAATATTCACAAAATGTCTATCCATCATCCATTCTAAGAATCATTCAAACCTATAACGGATATGTACATTCATTATTTATATAATATGAATATTGCGCACGATTGCTCAATAATGAACATTATTAATATTATTGTTTGATCTCTAGCTGCGTATACTTATTGCATTTTTATTTGAAACATCAAACACATCATGACGAAAATATATACATAAATCATGCATATTTTGTCTAACTGCAAGAAAAATATATTTGTGTACCTATTAAAAACGATATCGAAATAGACGTTCGATTTTGAAGAACATAACTACTTTTATTTTAAGATTCGTAACCGTCATTTAGATATTTTTTTGTTTGAAACGCTTTTTAAAATAATATACAGCTGTATACGTCTTTCCGGTGGATATAGATAATATTTGATGTGATATTGCAGAGATTGATGAAACTGCAATAGTGATGTTTTCAATAGCTAGATGCTTTAAATATATATTATTATCAAATACGCAGAAAGGTACATATTTAAACATTCAAGTCAATCGTATTTCGTCAACGTGAAATAATAAATCAACTGTAAAAACAAATACATACCACAATATTTCCACAAAAATATTATGATTTCACTTAATTATTTGTTCATTGTTAAACACTATTTATTTTGTATGGTTGAATATATTTTTTTAAATTTTTTATAATTAGGTATCCTGCTAATTGTATGTAATAATGATTTAGTGAGGTAAATGTATACACTATACAGTAATTTAATAATTTTAGTATAAACCTTGTACAGTTATTGATTTAAATACATGTAAAGTGGAAATAATTGTTTTTTCATAAACAAAGTTTTAATAGTTTAAAAAATAATGGCTATCAATTGCTGATTAAAATAATATTATATATGTGTGTGTGTGTGTGTGTACGCCGTGCGGCTATATTTGAAATTGCACTAATTATTAGGCTAAAGGTTCGCAATGTTCGCATAATAGTACTATAGTAGTATACATTTCTACATTTGTATCATTTGTTCATTATTATAGGTAAGTAATAGATATACTCAACCCACATTATATAAATTACAATTATTATTTTTATAAGTTATAACCAATATAAACATGCACAATTAATTTTGATGAAAAGACGACAATTAATATAAACTATTATATGATATAACACTATCCAATTACCTTAAGACAAAAATAACATTTTAGATTCACTAGAAAGTAATTTAAATATTTTTTTTATGAATTCAGAATGTTATTTTAGGTTAAAATATTCATGAACGCTTAAGTTTTCATTTCTTTTCGTTCAGCCAATAAATTGTAATAATTGCTATTTTGACGGCTTATAAAACGCAGCACGCCCAAATATATCACCTGCAAAGGTCATAAGCACACTTAAATATAGTTTTTAAAAGAGACTATTATGTTTTATACTTTTATGATTAAAATACTTTCGAAAACTATTTTTTATAAATCATATAATGCTCACGGGGGCCAGGATGGACCGAGACCCACACCCTTGCATGTCTCGACCTCATATATAGTATGAGCCGCCTGCTGTTGTAATTTTAAGGTTAGAAAAAAAATTATTTTGTTTTAATTATATAATGCACCTGCCTAGTATACGACACGTAGGCGAGTGCGCTGAATGTACAAATTTTATAAAATATAATTATTATTATTATCAATGTCCGTGGGGATATTATACTCATATTTTTGCAGATAGTGGATCATAAAAACGAAAGCTTTATCCCTAATCATGATGATTGGTCTAGGCGGGTCCGTGGACAGCATACTATTTGCGTCTTCCAAAAACCGTGTCTGTGACAACACAGCGTTAAGTAAGTAGTAAATTAAATAGTCAACTTAAGTCCAACTGCCGGCACATATACACAATTAGGATAAGCATAATTTAAGATAGCAATAAAATCGGTAAATTATCAACTTCGATAGTGTATTAAAAATCGCTAATGGTTTCATATATTACGCGGATGTAATTATTTATTTTAGATGATTTACCTGCGGTATGTATTACATATTTTTTTGAGGTAATTCAATCAAGACAATCATAATACTTTCATCACAACCGTTGCAATGTTTATAAAATATAGTTATATTATACGCTGTACGCTGCTTTTATGGTATGGCATCAGAGGTTACAAAAATGCATTGAACGTTAAAAAAAAAAAAAAAAATGCTAATTAAGTATGTAGGGAACTATTGTTTGTAACTCACAGTATTATAATATACCTTCATACGAAAATATTATTGGAATTTAATTTTTATATCATTAAATTATACAATAATAAACCTATAGGTACCTATGTGTTTCACTGAACCTTCTTATTTCTTAATTAATAACCCCTGCAATATATTGTGTATTTATGGAATCTCGCATGAATATTAATCGTCGTCATACAAGGTGTAGGTGTAGTACCTATATAATTATCTCGATAAAATAATATTGCAAAGAGAATTAGTTAGCGGAAAACTAATTATCGTAATCGAATGTCGTGGACTAATTAAATACGATGATTGCTATGAGTTAACAATAAGTTTTCGCTAGGTATTTTTTGTCGTTCGATAATAATATAATAATATATCGTTGGGATTTTCGGCAAACCAATTACTATAATTGTTTACCCGCTGAGGACACATGTTTATAATTTATATCATATTAATATATTGTTTTGTGTACAACACGAAACGTTTAATCCCATCAGAATACAATATCATATAAATTACTATTTGTGTTTACGCAAACGGAGGGTGGTTCTTTCAAAGCTTGAACCAGATAATATCTTAAAAAATATAACGGATTTTTAAACTAATTTAATTTACTTTACTGTATGAACAATTAATATAGGTACTGATAATCATAGATTAAATAAACTATATGACCTTAAAAATATAAGCGTACCTATTATATTCTAAAATTTTCTCGTATTTCCCAAGATATTTCCTGCGGATTTGAGAACATGAATGAATGAATTATATTTATAACAAAAAAAATATACAAATTAATGAACTTGGAGTGTCGCGTGGTCTTCTATTCAGTCAATAACACAGTTAAAATAATTATAAATTTTTGGAAAAATCGAGTCGTACTGTAAGTGAATTGATTATAAATCAGTACAATAATATTGTCAAAGAAAATTCAGACTTCCCGTAAATTACTCTGTAAGCTGTAATAATTTCGGTCCGTATGCCTCTCGAGCGATTTGCACCGGATCGAAACTATGACGAAGATATAAGAAAAAAATTGTACGTATACATAATGTGTTTCAAGTATTAAACAATATATTTAAAGTCAAGAAGTATGAGATTGGCTGCGAAGACGAGACACCTCTCTAAATCGTGTTTCGCCACCTGTAGCAATTCTGAAAGGTTACCGAAGTGTCTGTAAACGCTCATAAATATTAAATACACAAGAACCCATTTCGACATTATAGACCAATTTCATACGCGTTGATCGTATAAAACACGAAATTTTGTAGAGAATACGTAGTAATGCACAGTAACGCACCGTATACGATTAATAATGATTATAATATTGTATACGTGCAGTATGAATGATTAACAACAATAATAATAATGGAGTAATATCGTTTTGAAAAAAAAAATCCAAAAATAATCACAGCGATATACATACTGCGCAAGTCGTACATTATTGTTCCGGAATTTTTTATTTTTTTTGTACTCAATAAGTACCTCCTACGCATAGTATTATAATATAGTCAGCGCAAATCAAAATGTTGAAAAACGCATTTCGTCCGGGACGACGCTCGACGGTTGACGACAACGTTTTGGGCTGTTCCCCTCGTACGGACGTGGTGGCGGCGCGAATAGCTATTCATCGCGCCAAAAGGGGGCTAAAATGGCTAAAACGGGGGTGGGGCCGGTGGTGGGTGTTCAACGGTAGACTGGTTTATAATTTACGTAGGTACTTTTATGAATTTGGTTCGGTGGCGGTGGCGGCGGCGTGGGGGTTAGCCATCCACACAGCACGGAGACAATTTGCGAGGGGGTACTCGTTTTAATAGTATAGTCGCGGAGAAAAAAAAAGTACCGCGGCCGTACCACTCGTATACCGGCTGTATAACACCGCACGATTAATAGACTATAACAATGATGATATTATGATCGTTTCGGCGTAATATTATAATAATATCGTCGTCGTCGTTGTCGTCGTCGTTTACCCGTCATTCCGAGGACGCACGCGCCCGCTACGACGGCACACCAACAGGTTGCGCGGCGAAGAAAATCGCGTAGAACGCGAGTGTTGTCAGGGGGCGTATTTTACGGGACGCCGTGTACGACGCGGTTTGACGCGCTTTTTCCGGTACATATTGCGCTGCGTCTTTGTCGGCGGCGTCATTCTGCTTGGTCGTCCCGTCCGCCGCACCAACGTGAGACACGCGCACCCGAGGCCCAAAGTCCGAGACCGGTAAGTCTTATATGCACGATACCTATAAACGACAGTATAATAATATCGTAACATTGTATGAGTGCTTCACAGACATTTTTATATTGTAGAGTGTATCGGGGTGGTTTCGTACGCGACACGTATACTGCCGCGGTCGTTGTACACTGAAATATGTGGGTATAGGTACGCACTAGGTATTTTGCACTTGACGTCTCCGCCGATTTCGGTGATTTTTCCCACCGATTTCGGCAGCCGTTCCGATATGCGTGTGATATAATTGTTGTATTAAAAAAAAAAAGCGTGATGCGGTTTTCGTGTCGATTTGGTTGGTCGTGTTCGTCGTATTGTATGGCGCGTGCTCCCGCATCGAGTTCTACGTGGACACGATTTAGTGAATACAGCTTACGACAGTCGTTCGAAAAAAAAAACGAACACAACCGTTCTGTTAAAATCTATAGAAAATTAAATTGTACGTAATTTTTTTATCAAGTCGGTACCGGGTACATTATAAGTGCATCATATAATATTTTATACTCATTAGTTCAATATGGTGCAACACAGGTAGATTGGAATATGTAGATACAGTATTTTTTTTCTGATTTTCTATAATATAGAATTTATATAATAATATATATTAGAAGCGTATCTGTGGGAATATTACTTTTTAGTTTCCTACCCGAAGATCAATCATACATAGGAAGGCCAAACGTGGATCCCTCGCCGCGTATAGCGTATAATAGTATATGCGACGCGAAAATACGAAAAAAATATTTAAAAATACTAGATACCGGCCGTTCGCGAATTAAAGCCGTCTGTGGACTTTCGTATTTTTTTAGCCGATTAAATGTTTGCGATTTGGGACCGAAACTGTATAGTTATTGTATATACTTATTCGACCACACCTATATACATCTGCCATCACAGCCGGAGAATTAAAATCGAATTAAAAAAATAAAAAATAAATTGCTCCTAGTATATAATAATTCAAACTGATGAGCAATGTTTCGAGGCGTTCATATTAACATATTCAGATTTCGGCCAATGTGTATATTGTTAATTTGTATACCTATAAATATTTTTCCATGTGGTTTTTTTCTGCTAAAAGAAGTTCTCGTTTTCAGTGAGTTTAAAGAGATTTTTTTTATATTACGCTCATATACAACTTCACAAAAATAAAAATGAATTTGTAATTGACAAGTAGATTGTTGTACAATATAATATTATGGTGCAGTAGAGTTATTATGTATTTTCATTGTTTGGAGGGTCTCGTGTGGATAAGAAACTATAATTTACACTTTTTGAAGTCGAGCGATAATTTGAACAGTCACATAATATAAAGAGTTTAAACTGGATCTAAAGGAGTTTTTCACGTGAGGAATTGAAGTTGTAAATCACTGCAATCCCACATACGTAAATATTTAACATTTTTTACGCAGCCGAGTTTTGTACAGGTATGTTTTTATAAGTGTTTTATTCTATTGATCTATATTAAAATGAAAACTTAATTTTTTTTTACACCTTTGATGTGGTTGAAATAAGTTTAAGTAAATATTTTATGTATTCGTGGTACAAGATTATATACTTATACTGAGAAATGTTCTAGTACCACTTAAATAGTATACTTACTGAAAAAAATAGACAAGATATATTTTTTTTTTTTGCAGTAAAAAAATAGTTTGTCACTGTGAACTTAACGAAAAATTAACGAAAAATACGTTTTGCAAAATTACGTCAGTAAGAATAATTTATAAATTAATATAAGAAATAAATTGTATGAACAAATCAAATCTGTTAACTACCGTAAAACCATAAAATTACGTTGATGATTCAAATGCGATTTTTTTTTATTTATGAATTAAGCAGTAGGCACATTATAAAATCATTGATATATTCTATATTTATATACTGCTATTATAAAATAACTAATCAAACAAACGTTATAATTAAAATAAGATGTAGAATATATATTTTAAACTGATATTTAGATTTACAATGACAGATTATTTTATACTCTATAAGTAGCCTATTGTATTACAATAATGTACACGCATAGGTAAGGTATATAGAAATAAACATTTGGCTTTGCTAATTAAAACTCATAAAACAATACCGAGGTATGAAGTCCATAAAATAGATTTTGTTACTTATCGAAAAGTATTTAATCCGATTATGTTATGAACAGTGTATATTTCACTAAACATGATATTATTAATTTAAAGTTTCCAGTTAGTACTTATCCATTATATAGATTTATCTATTATCAAATATATTTTGGAAAACTTCGGTACGTACCTACTACCTACTTAACTATAACTAATTTTGTTAATAGGTACCTACATTGTATATTTTGATTACTATGTAATTTCAATATACCTATTGTTTATAATAAATTACCTTTTTACGGTTATATATTGGATTATATTTCAGTTCAATGTTTAAACGTCAGTTATGAAATCATTCCGTTTTAATTTAAATATTTTACGATTGGACGTTTTATATTTTAAGGACATAATGTAAAACATATTTTTTATCTTTTTAAAAATGTGTATTGACAAAAAATTATGATATAATATTGTTAGATAGCTGTTATTGTATTAATTTAGTTAAACTATTTGCTTTGATTTTTATCTAGGTATTTTGTCATTTTGATTTTTATAAACTATAACAATATAATATTATAATCGATTTATTCGTAACGGGTGAATTGTAAAATATTATTATTTTTCATTACGATATAACGACGAAAATTATATACACTAAATGCATTAGTAAAACAAACATAATACGGAGCATTATCTATTTCAAAACCAACTTTATTGTAGGTACCAGAATTATTGCTGAGAACTTAGATTTGTTGACATCAACTTTTTGAGGACAATATTGTAACTTGCTTCTTTTCCGTAATGAATTATTGTTTCTCTAAGAGTATTATAATTCGGCTGAATTTAAAGATGACTGTTATAAATATATGTATAAATATGTGTTATAAATTAAAAAGCAATCTGAGTTTAATAAGTACAGTACTGTCTGCGTAAGTAAAATAATGAATTCGTTTCAAAATAATTACGAATACAATCATTTTCAGCCAAAATTTAACAGCTGCGGATTTTTAAACCTAGCCTGTAAAATGAATAAATACTCAAAAGATGTAAAGCATTGAAATGCAGGCTACCTATTTATAATTTATACTTTTACCGATAATAGTGCATTTGAGGAGACTATAGTGAGCCATATAGTACCTATTGCTAAACAGTTAATAGTCAACATTCTAAACATGAAATATATTTGAATGTATTTAATAACGAAAATAGATTACAAACTGGACTTTTGGAAGATGTGTACAAGCTTTATTTTTATTATTTTTATTCAAGTTTTTAACCGAATGCGTTCTACAGGTGGGTCTTTGGGGCGTAAACAGTATTTATTGTATTTTTCATTCATTAACGTCGAGCTAAACATTAACTTGATACTAATTTTTTTCTTTCATTTATTAAATAATAATGTTATATATTTACATGTTTATCACAACTAATTTCTATGTTATATTATATAAATGAAATAAGTTTAAAGCTGTAAAAATATAATTTTATCGACTTCACTTGTTATAATGGGATCTAATTAGAAATGCACAGATAAAAATAATTTTATAAGTATATTTGGATATACCAACTCAAACATAATATATTTTTTTATTAAAAATTCTCAGATATATTCAATGATAACATTTTTAATATTCTAATACATTAAGAACTAAACTACTAAAATTACCTACCCAAGTATTTTTACAAGTTTTAATAATGAGTAATAAATTAAAAGTTTTTTAATATTTAAATTTTTAGGGCTTTCTAAGTTAGGTATCAATACAACGTACTTACCTATATATATTCTATAGTACCTATAGATAAAACTTAATTTTTGTTGAAACAAAAATGATTAATATATTATTAAATGTAAGTAATGAAAAATAAATATCATTAAAAAGGTAAAATATAATAACGTTTTTTTTTTTTTATAAGTCAGAACAATTGTATACCGAGTACCTAACAATCATCATAAATATTAAACTATCCATAAATATATATTTTTATATGCATTATAATAATAAGTATTATATTAAATTAAATTTTCTAGAGTGACATGTGTTAATATTTTGTCAATATTTGTATCATAACATCCATTTGAGTTTATTGAGTACCGTCTACCTGGATACATTATTTTTCCGAGGGTATAAATCTCATCATATTCTCGATAAAATATAATATTTCAAACACATATTATTATCATGTGTCATTTCGATGTTATACCTATGCAGCGTGAGTCTTTTAACGTAAGACAATCATTATTTCGACAAATATTTATTTTACATTATTTGAAGTAATATTTGTATGAGTATTTTGATAAATAAAAGTAGTTAATTGTTTATGGTTATTTTCATTGTCTTTATTAGCTGGGGAAGAGTGTACTCCGGCGGAGGTTGGTCGACAACTGCTTGGTCACTATACAAACTTTAAATACGAGCTTTTATAAATAATTTTTTTTTAACTATATATTTAATTATTAATATTTCAAAATGTTATTCTGTGCATCTGCTATTATTTATTATTTTTTATAACCTTACATCCGCCGACCATTACTGAAATAATCAAACATCAGCTAACCATATAGGTATGTATGACTTATATATAGTTATGTACATTTTTAATACAAATTTTTAGTACAATGGTTATCATTTATTATGCTAATATATTATCATATCATAAACGTATGCAATAATTTGTATTATTAAATAATATACTAGCATACGGTTTCAAACTGAAAGACTTCGTCGGACAAACAATTAGAGTTACACGTTACCGACAACATTCTTATAAGTACGTAATATAATATATTTTTTAGCTACTCTAGAATCATTCAAAATTACTTTACTTGACGTTAAGCCAACTACTCTTTCGTTCGCATATAATTATAAATATAGTGGTTTTGTAATATGTTTTACCTAAAACTTATTATTTTATTTATTTTGTAATCTTACCTATGTTCGTTGTAATTTTCAGTTGTAGAATATGTGTATTATAGAGTGTAGAATATGATGGATATGAATGAGAGTAGGTTATATAGAAAGCAATTATTGCACAGTCAACTGTAGTTTTTTTCATTCAAAAAAAATTACCTACCCACGTGAGTTTGGTGAGCTGAGAATAAGAATAATGTAACAACCACAGATATAAATGCATTAATATGATACAAATTTAATCAACAGAATAATTAAATAATATAATTCAATATTTTTCGACTCTTAATATTATATTCCGAAAGTATTTTATGAAGTAGTTATTACCAAGATATTATACTTTTATCATTTATAATTTTTATCTTAGCTTTTTTACTAAAACAAAATATATTTTCAGAAATTTCTGATTTCAATTTAGATATATTGATTACAATATGATCATTATTTATCATATAGTTAACGTAAGGTAGGTGCCTGTTTCTGTTTCATCAAATTTAGATAATTTAATATTTGACTACTGATGTTTGAATTCCTAATCAACATAAAATCCATGCCTTTCGTTTAATTATCAATGTGTTAATTTCTCAGTATTGTATTGAAAAAAATATTTTATTTGGAGGCATCCTAATCATAATATAACAAAAACTATAGTAGACAACGAACAGAAACGTAATACAATTTTTTTAAATATTGATGGAAGTTGGAGAGCTAGTTTAAGAATTTAAGAAGTTTTCAGGGCACCTCATAAATCATAATTTAATGTTCATGCTTATCCAAAAAATGTAAAGTAAAAATAAAAAAATAAAACAAAATTTAATGAAAATTTCTTTTAATACAAAACATTTTCAAAAATTAATTTACTGTCAGCAGATTAGGGCCAGATAAAGTTCATCCGTAGGCCTAAATTTGGTAATCCCTGACTTAGACTATAATTTTTATTACTATTTTGTTTGATGTTTTTGGTTATCATCGTTATTACTAAATTATGATAGTAATTCATTTTTGAAGTTGACGTTCTGTTCTGATAAATCGTATAGTGCATAATATTACATACCTATGGTATTGTTATGTTATAACAATGGTAAACCTGAAATGTGGGTCGCTCATCTTTCTGATTTTTTTTTGTTTTGCAGTAAGCATTATATCTGGTATACCAAGAAGAATAGTTTTTAATGTAGGCAATCGATTGATAAATCTTTGACCCAAGTTGGCTTTCCAGTTAAAAAGGTCAAAGTGCCATTTACCGGAAAAATGTACAATAAAAACAATACATATCACACATACCTACCTATATCTATAAAAACTAACGGGTGATGGGTGTAAATACGTTTTAGATTCTGAGCGGAGCGATGGATGTATTGGTTTTGTAATTACATGTGTGTTTTTTTTATCAATAACATACAATAATAAATAATAACATATCAAAGTAATCGGAAAAAAACTAAAAAAGTTTCAGAAAAATGGGAACTATGATATTATCTACAGTGTAGATTCTACACAATAATAGTTTCGATGGAATCGTTTTTTTTTTGCTATTCACAAATGTTAGTATACGTATATAACTATAAAAACTTGAAAATTTCACCAACAGTACGAACTATTCTACGACACTGTCCGACAATGGTAACCCGTGACGTCTGTAAAATTAGTACATTTAGTTACATTAGTAAAATGTGCATTCTCGCAGGATTTTGCAGTCTCGGTAGTCGGTAAACATGATATATTGCTATATTTAATAATAGCTATCGTTTGTGATGCACACAGACAACTCAATCACGATCGAAATAAAAAAATAGGTAACATTTTTCTACTAAGATATGCGAAGAACTACTCAAATAAAAAATAAAATGGTACATCTAAATGCCCGAAAGAAAACACCAAACATATAGCGCCATGACGACAGAGAGAGAAAGAGAGAGAAAAATGATGGAGACGGAGAGGAAAATAAAAGACCATTGTACATTTCGACACTGTTTGACTGTACATTTCGAAGTCGGAATTCGCAACAAACGACAATAGAATGGCATCTTCGGACGATTTTATCATTTTTATTTTTCATAATAACTCTGTCGCTCGAGTAACACGAGAACACACGTTTTGATGAGATGGAGTTGTACACAAGTTAATATACGCATTACGCACCTACCTATTATGTGTGCATACTTTCGGTAAACGATGTGATGTGTATGCCACCTACTTGCGTGCAATTCAAGTTCGACGAAAAACAAACTTTAAAAATATGTTTTGACCTAGTTCGTCTTGACATCTCAAATATACGATAATATGCGAGCGTGTATTTGATGTTTTCTGTTCCGTCCCAGGATATGCCGAGATATACATTTAAATTATCAAACTGTTGAACAATTTCAAACCTATTAGATAATAATAATAATTTTAGTGAATATCTGTTTACATTTGGCACGATAAATTGCTATGGATTGTTACGCATTATTGTGCTCATCCACACGAGGACTGTGATGGTTTCTGTTAGCGAATGAAACGAGTACTTACGGTCATTAAGTCAATCGATGAAACCAGCTAATTGCAAAAGAATTAACGGACCTACTCAGAGTTGTCAGGTCGCCGATTCGAGTCTGGCAAAAACCTGCAAAATTATTGAAAACCATTGACGCGTTTCTGGTCTTGGGTTTGGTCGACGAAGATTGGCCTAACCTGAAGACTTTAAACATAACCTATTTGATACTGGTTCATAAATAATTAAAAATGAAATGCTCTTATTGGAGCTATATACTAACTCACATTCATTGCGCATGCGTTTAAAAAAATTGAGTGCTTTCAAAGTTTTACAGCTTGACGCATCCATATGGGTAAGACAATTCAAATAACTATCATATAATCGTGCAACTCCAACATCGTATAACTTCAATAACAAGACAGGTCCAACGTCCACGCAGCAAGTATTTATAAATTCCAAGTGAGTCCGATTTCCATAAAAAGACTTAATAATGACATTTAGTGACGTCAAAATCTAAACCAAGATTAACAGACCAAGCATCTAATGCGTTTAAATTACTTTGAAGTACCTAGGTGACAGTGAATTATTGAGCGGATTTCCATAACAGCTTTAACCTTAAGTCAGCAAATAATAAGGATTGACTGTTGCGAATGACTTTTTTACCCTGTTAATAAATAGTGTAAAAAGTAACAGAGAAAGATGTCAGCCCTGAAGTAACCCAAACGGCTTATTAAATACACGTGGGTTGTGATTTGATAACGAATATTGTCAAGAAAATATGAATTATAATCAATATTTTTGTGTATAATGAAACCTTGGTCCACGACTCCGACACTTCATCTGTAAAATATGATGATAATAAACAGATGTAAGTATATACTTCGTCTACACAACATTTAAAAGATATTGATATACCTGATTTACATTTATATAATATTGTTATTAACTTTACTACAAAGTATTTAAATAATAATATATGCACAGTTGAAATCGTGTGTAATGATGTTCAAGGGACGAAGGAAAATTGGTCATGATAAGTAATAACCAATGGTCATTACTATACCGATAAAATTTAACATGTAAAATTTATTTATGAATTTATCCTGTCCTTTACTTTAAGGTTGTAAAAGCTGATATGTCAATACAACCGGTGTCATCATAAACGATTTCTAACAGTAGAAAAAGTTGGCCTTTAACCAGCGATGTATTGGTAAATAATGTTTTAAAGTACCTACGCCATATTTTCGAAAAACGTAAAACAAATAATTTTTTTCCTTCGTTAGAAAATTAATAAAAAAAAAAATACTTTTGTTTCTTACTCTTTAGTTCTCAAATAACACATTATTACAATAAAAAATAAAAACAAGAATAAAGTACAAATCATTCACATTATATGGGACCTGGCCCCCACACAAATTTTCTCAGTACCTGTACATACTAATATTATGATTATTTTAAAAACGAATAAAGTAGTAGGTATGTGGATAATATATCAGTCTATTTTTGTCCACTGTACATATTTTCAGCAGGTGATCTATTTACACATAACAATATTTATGATTAAATTGTATAATATGATTCTCACTTCTCGAGCGGTGTGGTAGTGGTGTGTCGGGAACCTACAGAATTTAAAAAGAAAAATTGCTATTTAAAACAAATAATAATCTATCATTATTCTATATTTTTACCCTCCCTTAGTCCCTTCGCCATATACTCCCATCGCCATATTCTCCGTATATGGGTATAAAATTAATATTATTTTCACGTATACTTACCAACTCATTTTTTTATAAATACATTGTTATAAGTAAGATAAGGTAGACGCTTAAATGCATCTTTGTATTTAGTTATAATTTTTAGGTATTAAGAAATTCCAAAAATTCGATTTTAAATAACCACCCATTATTGAAAAAAAAACAGTCTGAGCATGGTTGGAAAATATCCCTGTTTAATTTCTATAAAATATAATAATGTACCTAACAATAATGTTTTATATTGTTACAATACATCCGCTTACCTCGTATTATATTTATATTGTATAATATAACATAATAAATAAGACGGCCGAGACGGTATAAATGTTCGTAGATTTTTATAACAAATATTATTTGCAATATATTAAATTTCTACGATTTCTACACTTATCACTGAATATATTATAGTGGATAAACATACTATTATAATTTGTAACATACAAGCATCATATCATCGTAAAAAAAGTATTGAAAATAACAAAAGGAAGGTAAATACTTTAAATGTAATTATTGCGAAGGCACTGAATACTAATAAGAATACAGCTTTTATCATAGTATAAGCAATTAAATTGTTTCTCAATCGACAAAATGTAAAAATACTTTTTCAATCTATCGATCTCAATATATCGTTGCCTAAAATATTAAAATACCAGGTAATTTGTAATATTGTAGTAATAATATGTTTCGGATTCTGCACAAAATAACAATTAATACAGAAAGGAACTTATATGGTGATACATAATAACAATAATATGAAAGTTTTCAAAACAAACACATTAGAGTAGGTTCAAGACATAGAAACCGGAGCTTACAACTCATTATACTTAATGTTTTGGTATGGTCATTTTAGACAGGCCTCACTTAATATACCTACTAACGTACACGCATTGTAGAATACAGAAAGAAGGAGTTCCGAGCTTCTATAGACGGACCCTCGTTTCTCGAATATTCAAATTCGAGAACCACCTAGTCTCATAATTACTGTTAAAATACAAGAGTTTGTTAAACAAGTATAATTTGTAACTATATCAAAACTTACATCAAGTATTCATATTTCTGACATTTGAAATTAAAATAGAACAACTGGTTGACATGCAACAATATTGTTTAAATTGGATGATCAAATTTTTTTTTACATTTTTAGTTATTTCATTATCACTTTACGATTTCTTAACTAGTAATTTCTATTCTTTAAACTCGATGTACCTACAGAAGTAATAAGAAGATAAAACTATATTATTGTTATTATTATGAATAATATTGAATATTTTTCGATGAGATGTACTACAGCATTTATGAGTACTAAACAGTACACACACGTCTTATTTAATATTTTTATTTTATCAAGGTTATAAAAAATTATATCTTTGGAACAGACGTATAGTACATTCATAATTCATAACCTTAGAAATACACAAAACCTATATAAAATTTTATAAAAATTATTTAAATGGCGTCATAATTACAACCTGCCTAAGTTTACCAAAGTGAACGTTTAATTATTTCGTTAGATTTTCATTATTACAATTTAGTATTTGTATCACTCAATAATATCAAACTAAAAAAAATATAATATGTGATTTACTATGATACACATAACACATACAATCTCGAGTGGGAATACAATAATAATGAGTATATAACATCTCACAAGATTAGGCTCTGCAAATAGTGTTCATTAAAAAAATAATTGATTGTTGAATTTTAAATTGTAAGCCAATGCACAATTTTAATACTAAACAAAAAAAAAGCACTATAAATCCCTCTGCATGTAATAAATTATTTGGTATGATGTCCCCTTTAAATATTGTTTCTAATTTGTTGTGTGATAAAAATATTAATATTGATTATTTAACTAAATTTAAGAAGCATATTAAAAACTCAAATCAGTTCTATAATTGTATTGAATAATATATATTTAATTAGGTAAGATAAAATGTATGAACATATTGTTTGTTTTTCATTTTTTGACACAATACCTACTATCAATTTTTCTATTATATATCTTATATAGTCTTATTATTAAGTCTCACCCAACCAAAAAAACAAGTTTACTTAGAGGTTGAGTCAGGCAGTATTGTGTTAAAAAAATTCCCAATGTATTTAAATATTTCTGAAATAATGTTCTATTATTATTATTAAAAAGTGTTTGACAATTCATAATAAAGAACGTAGGCAGTAGTTAAATATTTGTATAAATCGTCAAATCGTGAATTATGATAAATTAGGAATTATCATAAATTATGAATTATCATAAATCATGAATGGTTATTCAAATTCGTTATCAAAATTAACGTAACCTAAAACAGGTTTACTTAAATCAGTATTCAATTAAGTTGTTTTTTACAGAAGTTATTCATCAGATAATATGGTTTTGTTCAAACTTCTAAAATAATAAATGTAATTTTTTCACTTATTGTTTGAATCATTATAAAAATTAAAAACAGTGTTAATTAAATGCTAATTGCTTTCAACTAAAAAAAAGTTTTCATTCGTATTTTAAAAGAGTCGTAGTTAATTCAATACCACATATTATATTTAAAATTAAAAAGTTAAATTAGACCGTAGTAGAAAAAAAGTCGAAATTTCGTTGTACAAATTTAGTTATTGTATAGGGCTTTACTTTTGTGAGCAGAGTATTTTATTTATTAATATAATATTGTGATAGGTGAAATCGGTTTTCGATCATTTTTGTGGATAGTTTAAAAACTTTATATTAATTAAATGTCCAAGTGTTTAAATCACATTAATTTCAAAAGAAAAAACATTTTCTTGTAAAGTCTCTTCGTCAACGATAGCTTAGTCATAAAATGGACGTTCCGAACACTTTTCTATGCTAATACTCTATGATATTTATCTGTCAAGTGGTCGAGTTTTTGGTATACATTTCGTCGAACCCAAAATTTCACCTTCCGATATGTTCTAAAAGACTGAGTGATGAGCGATCATCGTTTGGTTCTTGGACGATATATTTGTTTCTGCCTGCTACCTACCCTATTTTATACATAAAATATACAACACGTGAGTGTTTAATTTATTTATCACTCCACTTATATAGATATAGGTGTTATCTATGCACTTATTACACTCATAAAACAAATTATGTAAATTGGCTGGATATTTGTTTTAATTTTGTAAAAATGTTGATCATGCATTTGATCCAAAAAGTTAATATTTCATTTATATTTAAGTTGAGTAATAAATTATTTTTAAAAGGTTTATTTATTATTTTATGAAATTTTCACCATAAAACTAATTAAGTTTTACTGTATTTTCAAGTTTTTTCTTTTTAAAAAATGTAAAAAGCTTATAGAGAAGGACAGAATATATAATATCACCGTATATTATTTTTGTTTCGCATTAATAATATACACGACAACGTATTATATTCCACCAAAAAATAAATGTTTCATTTTCTTACATGTCTCATAATTTGAAAACCGTAATGATTTTAAAACTGGACTAAATAGGTATACATGAAAAATAAACTTCAGAATGATACTAATTCTGAATTTGATCATTTGAAATACTACACATATTGAATAGATTAAAACAATAATACAATAATACAATCCAATACAATAATAATAATAATTTTCAAACGAGTGAGTATAGGATTTGAAATTAGAAATTAATGAAAACATGCATAGATGTTTGTTTTACTGAGATAAAATATATATTGTAATCAGTTAATATTATATTTAATTTCAAAACGTTTTGTTAAGATTTTATATTTTAAAAAAGAACAATAAAAATAACTGATGGAATAACTAATAAAAATAAAATCGAATTACAGATTGGACAGACTGTAGAGGCCTCCCAGTGGAGGTACTACGACAAGATAAAATTAGTTAGTTAGGCTAGCAGGTCATGACACCGCTGTTTTAAGTCTTGAAATTGGGTTACCCGGGATAGTGACAGATGATAGATCGGAGATTAAAGGATTTTTATGGTGAGCTAAAGTGACTGTTGAAACGTTTGTCGTGAGTATTGGCCAGTTCAGAGACATATGGTATTTTACGGTCAGAGTGTGGAGCGTAGTTTGTGACGTAGAATGATGCTTTCAAAATGGTACTTGGATTGAAATCTTGTGTGCTACATAATATAATATAGCCATTCCACTATCAACACTTCTTGATATTATCCATCGATTCGATTTTAATATAAATACTACTCTAATATACATACAGCAAATATATATAGCCCTTTTGACTGTAGACTGTACATAGTTACTTCATGTTTGTGTTACGAGTTTTAATTAAATTTAATATTAATAGTAAACAGAACTTATTTTTTTTTCCCATAATTCGCCGCTTTTGTTTACTAACCATAATTCATCCTATAATGTATGCTATGAAATCATATTATATCAGGCAATCAAATTAATTTGTGTCGATGAAAGTTTAGACGTATTAATAAAATTGGCTTTATCGTTTGTATATGTATATTATTTTGAATTTGTACACCTAGTCATAAGATCTAGAAACTCTATACAACCTATATATTTAATAATCTGTTAAAAAAAAGTTACATTGTGGGATACACAGTATGTGAGTATAAAAGTACCTATACAACATATTCATTACGTATACCTATTATATACGTACGTTCGTTCTTTCAAGTGAGTTGTATATTGTATTGCGCCAGGGAAACTCAATCTCGTCTTAAAAACGTTGAACTACAAACTATATGGACTTTTCCGGTAATATAAGAGTTTATAGAAAGTTTATAAACATACTAATATATATATATACGCACGTGCGACATACGTGCGCAGAAGCTATCAAAAAATATGCCAAAGGTCATAGATTTATAAAATATAATATAATAAAATAGCGGAAAAACATCGTTTAAAACTGTAAACGCATAAAGTTAGTTTGCTCGGCGGGATTCCGTCAGCCTACTATTATTCAAAACTTTGTACACAATAGTCACTGCGCGCTATATGCGGATTACATTTAGCACAAGTCAAACAACAATTTTATTTCTTTTAAAACGAACGTGTATCTGAGTTATGGGAACGTGTAATAAAATACGACGTCGCAGGGTCGACCCTGATGTTGCTCAAAAACAGCAAATCTTAATCTAAACTGCACGCAGGTTTTTCGGAATCTCTGTGATTTCGCAGCTGTAATAATAACCGATTTCCTGTACACACGAGTATAATAATATTATTACATTGACTAATGTCTAACAGAGCATCTCCATGTTAGGTGATTACTAAGTTCGTATAAATACCCGTCAATTCTGACCGAAAGCAATCCATGCACAGGGTGACCCACCGAGCATGCTCGCCCTCTTTTTTTTCTTCAATAATGCAGTAATTCGAAATCTAATATTTTTAATTTTCAAATATACTTTGAGACTATATTTTCAAACGCTTGAGATTTTTTTGCACTTCTTAAGGAGTGTTTTGTGGAGATACAAACTTCTGTTTTTCAAATGAGAACAAATTCTTGGTGAATCGCCCTGTTTTATTGCATTCTCAGTGCCGTAACCAGAATTTTTTTTCGAGCATTTAATTTTGTTCTCTAGTTTTGTAGAACCAGAGTAACTCAACACCTGTTACCCAATGACACTATTGTTCATAAAATAAATTTTAGGGGGGGGGCGCACTTAGCTGCTACGGAACTGGAGTATATAAATGCTCTGTGTCTGCAGCAATTGCCATAATAAATTAATATGATTATTCTCGTGCAGGGCTAACACTGATTTTTTTGACACAAACGACGGTTAACCAAAATTATAATATTATGGTGGTTCAAAAATCAGTTTTGTACCTACATCGTAATGCCTATAATAAAAAGCAACTACAAAAATTAATTTTGTCAGTACACAAAGTATCCATTGATATGTTTCAGGTGGATTTTTTCGAGCCATGGCAGTCAACAACAATATAATGGTCCGACTGTTGGTTATAGAGATCACATTTTTGATATTAGCCGTTGTCAACTCATACCCGGCGTTTGAAGATAACGAATTTAAACATAAAATCAGAGACAAAGGGAGAACTATAAGAGGTTTCAAAAATATGGACTTATCTACAGCTAGAGGGTTCGGTAAACGAACAGACCATTACATGAATTTAGTGCCAATGGACTTATTTATGGAAAACAAAGAAGAAAGCTACAATCAAAAGTAAGTTTTCTTCAAGTGCGTTTAGTTTGTGAGGATATGAAAATTAGTAGCTTAACAAAACCACGACTGTGTCGTCGTCCGTATTATACATTTGTGAGTGGCAAAAGTAGTGGATTTCATCACAGAACTCCTCTTATAGGGTCTCTCTATGTTTGTGGTGACATGACATTTGAACGATTATTCTTAGTCTTAACATCTTCTGGAAGATTTAGAATAATTGCAATTGAAACGTACATGATATACCATATACTTGATAGTTAAAGCATTCAAATTTGACTTTTATATATAATAAAAATTATATTATTTTTAAATGTGTTTGAATTAATCAATAAGGAATTAGTAATATTATATTATATTTTATTTTCATTTCCTTTTATATACGCTTATAGGTATAGTACCCTGCTATCTTTGTGCAATTTATTTGTTTTGAACCATAAATACAATCGTACGAAAAATGCACCAAATACATGAACTGATTTCCCAATAAATCTAACTCTACAGTTGATATCCTGAAGGTATTTCATGTTCTTTATTAACCCAACAGTTGAGATATAGAGCGTTTTTAACACTTTTTTTCTCGATGAGAAGTCTTAAACGAAAATACTCTCCAAATGAAAGATACTATAATTTCTTCGTTATTTTAGTTAAATCTAAGATTATTGAAAGGAGTTCAAAGATCTTTAAATTAACAGCATGATAATAATCAATATATAATATATATTTGTACATTTATATTTCGATAGTACCATGGTGTATTAGAATACTTGAATAAATATTATTATCTATCTAACTGTTTACATTATTGAACGAGAAATAATTAACTTTATAAAATTGAATATTATATTAATATTATAAATTAAAATTATTTAAGTAATAGGGTTCATTAAAACCAATTATATTTTGGAATTAAAATAAATAATATTTTATGATAATTGAACCGTATACCCGACAGTGATAAATCCAAATGATCGACGACTCAAATATAGAATATTATAGTTATCTAAACTTACTATCTACCCTGTTGTAATATAATTGTATAAAACATTATTAATTAATTTTGCGAATCAGAAATTGTTTATTTTCTACTTATTCGTTTAGGTTTGCGTTATTATGTGATCATTGTCAACATTTGACAATATTGCCAAATAGTAAATACATATATTATAATATTATACAACATTTTATTTTAATTTTTGTTTCAATTTTTGAAATAACTTGATTCTTGCAATCAATCTTAAAAAATAAGGAAATTAAATCCTGCAGATTTTTTAAATTCTAAGACATAAAGGTTACTTCAAAATAATAATCGTTAGAATATTAATACGAGATTATTTTATCGGTAATTTTCTTTACATAATACACTTATCTTTTTAATAGTTATGATACCTCATATTATAGTATTGTATTTATTATAAAGCAAGTTTTTTATTTTTAACTGATTAAAATTTTTTTCTTGGTTCATTTTAATTTATACTCATATCCAATAGTGAATAAATAAGAGATTGTTTTTGTTAACTTAAAGTTTAAAGGTTTGATTATAAGTTGTGACGTTAGTGTCTTAGTAAACATTTAGTCATAAGTCATAACGAGATAAAAATAACATTTCTTTCTCTTCACTCGTCTTTTATAAAGTTGAAAATTTAGAACACAGAAAATTACCCATTAAAAGTGCACAATTATTTTTCATAAAAAATAGAAACTAAAATATTAATTAACATTTAAAAACAGAAAATAACCAAAAGCCAATATTGTAAATAATATTACTGTCATATCCTGGTAAATATTTATAATAAAACAAATAAACAATAATTACAGTTATTAATAAAAAAATGTAAAAATACCAAAGTTTATTGAAAAGTATGTTGGAATGTTTAATTGAAAAACAGTGTTGTCGATTTGTTCAAAATATAATATTGTTTTATAAATCCTTAAGTAGTCATAACTATTTAAAAAAATGTTTTTTAACTAATAGGTATTAATACACAATATTTAATTTCCTGCCAGTTAAATATACAATGTGTGATATAATATTAGTTTAGTTATTTTTGTAACATAAAACTGACTGTCCAGATAATAGGAGTGTAAATACGAGTAGTAAATACATTTCACACATTTGTATTAATTGTTATTATTCTCGACAAACTTATAAATACTTAATAATTTCGTATTACACTGCAACTGGACCTATACGTCTTGATTGCACACAAAAATATGCCCAGCCGAGTGACCCTAAATAATATAATATTATTATTAGCGATACAAACTATATCATAATAATTATTATTATTGTGGTTTCTATTTTTTATCCTGACATGTTAACTGCAATGACATATATAGTAATCTAGTATCTATACGCTTAGAAAACACTTCCGGTGTATACATTCCAATATACTCCGTTATTTTCATATAATGCAAAGAAATAACTAGAAAATCCCACTGCTGCGTGTCAATATTTTAACGAATGGAAAATAAAGAATAACATTTTCTACTGGCGTATTTATTTTTTTGGTTCGTGTAGTTATCGGATCTCGGGCTGTTTGTAAAGGTCTAGATGAAAGTTTGCCGAGGAAAATGGAAGTGCGAGGCGAGAGTATATACAGCATGTATAGTATTCCTGATATGTCCGGTCCGAAATATTATTTAATATAAAAGGGGAAAGAAAAAAACGGCGAAACCCACTGCAGCGGCGTATCTATTGGTCGAGAATAATGGACTATGTGGTACAATCTAAAATATAGACTGTACAGTCCCACACACACCGGAACAACTATATAACGGCTGCATAGAACACGTTCCATCTGCGAATAGTGTTTTTTTTTTTTTTTACTATTTTATTTATTCGGAGATTTAAATCCGCACGGTTTTCGCCCGAATTAAAATGAATCATTCCGAGTGCATAAAAATTCCCGGTTACCGGCGTAACACGCCCCAGGGGTCATATAGATATCAGCTGTCTGTTTCTTGTTTGACGTCAAACTGCAGTACACCAACCACTGTAGTTGTACAACAAGTGAGTTACGCCGAGGAAACGGAGTGATATCACGCTTGGGAAAATACTTCCCGAGATGTGTGACCTATGTGGCTATGCGGGACACTATATTATGTTTGAATGAAGTCAATTATTTTAAAATATTTTACACGTAGCAATGACAATAGTGCACACTATATCTTGGAGTTTATTGTTGACGCCAGTTAATGACGAATATTTTTATCGTTTTTATAAATTAAACAAAAAAAGCAATACAATACAATATACCTAACACACATGTGTTGGCAAAAGCAATAATTTTAATTTATTTCTAAAAATTAATATTATTTTTAATTTCCGTGAACGAAAAACTTGAAAAATTAAAAATTTAATGTAGATAATACAAAATTAAGAAATATTTAAGAATAATAATGTATTAAATTGATATCACATAGTATTTACCTAGTCTAAAAATGTAATACAGGGTCATTCAAAATGATTCATTCGATTTCAGATGCTCATATAGTTTTATTTTTTAGGTTTTGAACAATATGGTATACATTAGATAAAAGAAAAATATGTCAAGTTTAATTAACTGTACCCATCAATGTTCTGTGTAAACTCCTTTGGTTATACGAATAACATCTAGTCGTTCCACTTAATCATCGGATACACTAGGTCGGCCTGTGCTTTTTCCTTTGCCCAAACACAATGTTTCTTCAAACTGCTTGTAGTACCATCGACGTATACTCCGAGTAGTGTGTGCATCGATCCCGTAATGACGGCGAAAATCGCGTTTCACAGTTATTGTCGATTCACGCTTCGAAAAACGCTACTCGCAAAATGCTTTGTGGTGTCCGGTCAACAAATTTGGGGAAACTAACTTATCGCCGTACGCGATTATTTTAAAATAATGAATTAATGGCATTTTAAAACTTGAGAATATCCTCTATTAATTGGTATATAATTTGATAAGATAAAGTCGATTAGTAACCATTATATAGTCATTTTAAATGGGATGAATCATTTTGAATAACCCTGTATTATTTCTTTATTCTGTATTGAATAAATATATTACGTGTAAAGTTGTTTCAGAAATGTATGTAGTGTATTAGTGTGTATCTATAGAGGATATAATTATTATTTATTTTACATTGAAATACGTCATATGTTTCTAGTAACCCGTATACTATCATCAATAATGATAATCAATTTGATATGTGTTTTATTCAGTAAAATAACAAGACATGTACGTAAACGAAATATAAAATAATATAATAACATTAATAACACTTGTCCACAGTACACCGATGGATGTGTCTATGGAAAAAATATTGAAGAACAAAATATACAAGAATATTATCGAAAAGCTGATCGATGTCAACCGCGACGGTTATATTTCCGTTGAAGAATTGCAGTCAATTTATGGCGAATCATAATAAAAAGTTATAAATAAATATAAATTATATATATATTATTAAAGTCAGTTTCACTTACAAATAATTTGTTTGCAAATGTCTTCAAAATTTAAATATATATATATATATTAATGTAATTGTCATTGTAGCGAATGTGTTTCATTTAAGTGAAAATTTAAGTAGGTAGGTACTTTAGTTTTATGATTGTTATAATAATCAACCACCATTTTATGCAGTAGTACCTATAAAACGTTGACTTTTTCAAAAATTAAAATTGATACTTAAGATGAAAAACAGAATCTATATATAGATAGGTACATGAAATATTTGATGGCTGTTAAAATATTGTTTATGCTTAAAAATTCTAAAATATAAATATATATGTATTCTGGATCCACTGTTTTAATACACCCATATGATCATTCCAAGTATGAAAAATTGTTCGTGATAAAACTGTAATGATAATGCATTAAATATTTTATTTATGTTTTTAATTGGTATATAAAATAGTTGCAGATGTTTCATAGTTAAAAAATAAATAAACAGAACAGGCTCGATATGTGTAAAACAGTCATATTTATGTTATTTACGCTTCGATTGTATAAAGATAAATTAAAATAATGTGTATATACTATATACCTAGGTATTAATGCATTATGATTTATGAATACAGAATAAAAAGTTTGACACAGGTAAACAAAGTATAATTATAGGTAGGCGAGTTTAAAATAATTCAACTGAAATCATAAAACAAATCTTTAAATCATATAACTAATATAATAATTGCATTAAAAATATTCTAATTATAGCAATGAATTGATGAAAATGTTCTCAAAATATTTGATTTTTAAGTCAAAATAAAAACCTATCTTACGTAATCGCGTAAAGTATAAATATCTATAATACAAGTTATTAAATCATTCAGATCTCAAAAAAAAAAAAAAAACAGTAATATTACCATATTCTTATTCTGTATTACTATGTATACTGTATTTATTTAAAATCAATTTACAGAGACACTTAAAACGTATAAGCAACAGCTACTTAAGATGTACGAACTCGACGCTTAAAAAAATAGAAAAAACAACCCAGTACACGATATTACTGTAACATCGATTGGAGACTAAATGTGTAAAGTGTAAGTCAAAGTCATAACAATTTTTGATTTTTACATCTGAAAACACTTTAGGTAAGCACATATTACACCATATAGGTATAAATAGGTATATATATTTTGTAAATGTATTGTAATACATAACATTATAATATATTAAAGTCCTATAATCGTTTGAACTCCATTTACGTATTGGTTCTGTACATCCTTAAAATAGCTATCAACAATAACAATATTGAAGTAGCCCGGTCAACTTTATAGTTTGATAATGCATTTTTACACCTGCTAAAATACTGTTATAAAACGAGAAGTTGAGCAATCAAATGGAATCGCACAAGGAAGATAAACTCCTCGGAACATTTTAAAATATATTTTACGGTAACGCGGTAGGTAGTACCTATGTATTTTAATATTATTTATTTTATCGAGTATTTACTATTTATTACAATAAACTGCACGTCATTTACTTAAAAATTTTTTTTAAAAATGTTTCATATTTTGTGTAAACAAAAAAAAACACATCTACACAGTATAATATGAAATCATCTTAAACCATATAATTATATCTACAGGTATATGTGCATATATATAAATATATATTATACATGTATATTCATTGATTGTTTCTTAAATACACATTATTATTATTCAACATTGTGGGTGAGAAAGAATATTAACAATATAAAACGATTCGTGTATTCATGACCAAATTTATGATGTACAATTATTGAAATGAACGTTGATGGATTATGGAGAAAAAAACACTGTCCATTAATCATTTTTCAGCGGAATCGTTGAAATGAAAAACTTAAACACTGTGGAGGTTTAAATATTTAAAAGTTACTTATAAAATCTGTTTTAATAAAGAATACAGTCACGTATATTGTGAGCTGTTGTGCCGAGTTATTTATGAAAACAAACTTACATTAACATTTTCCGTGTAAATGTTGTTTGCAACACAAATTCAACGATATTGTTATGCCTCGTATTATACATCTAGCTATTAACCCACGGAAATATCATAGAAAAAAATGCAACGACATTTGATAGATTATTTTAACCTATTTATAAAACGATTTAAAATAGAGCAGAGAAAAACAATACTACATATATTCGTGTGTTACTATTCGTATAATCGTATACCTAATAATTAGTATAGATACAAAAAGTTTCAGTTAAATACAATTTTTCAATAAAATATCGCCCTATAGATTTTTATAATTTTTATGAAAAAACGTAATTACATACAGCTGTTTTAGCCTAGAATCTTCGACTAACTTAGTTTTTTTCACATTTCGCATCAGCTAATATTTAGTAGCTACATTAATTATTATAATAGTAATTTTATTATTGATCTAAATAATATTGGCATCTAAGGCCATTGGCTTAAATTATATTTACATTTTATTTACAATATACGTTGAGCATAAATTAAGTTGTATAATTTAGTTTCCCTAAATAAATAATATTAGTATTTATATTTTATATTCAAATATACTTATGCTTACATTGTCAAGCGACAAATCTACCGGAAAAGTGAGTTACAGAGTTCGTACAAAACAAACATAAGGTAAGACATGTGTTTATACACCAAAAGTGTATACGTAAACAATCATTGAAGTCTGAAAAATCATATTTGAGAATTTCAACCCATCTGGACCAACCTAAAAATTATTGGTCTATTTTAGATTCTGAGCGGAAAGATGAACGTATTGATTTTACAATAATTTTATGATGATGTTTTTTTTTGTGTGTGTTTGTCATCACGGTTTGAGGCAGCAAGAGTGCTTCGATTTTCTTCGACAGCAAATTTTCTGGTAGGAAAGTGAATCTAGATAGTGCATTCGAGGGTTTACAATTTATAATTCCCGATAGTTTTCAAAAATGACAAGAAGGACAAAAAAAAAAAATTAAGAAAAACGGGATCATTTAGGTAAAAAAAGTTTTCGAAAAAGTCGATTTTGGTTTTTACTGTAACTCTAAAAACAGTGACCATGTATACATAAAATTTTCACTGAATGTTTGTGTAGCATTTTCTATACACCATGAAATTTTCAAAACATTTGGACTCATGTTGAACTATTTATAGGCTTATGAAATGTTCGATTAAAATTAATACAAGGTTCCTCATACATTAAGTTAATGGAAATTAAAAAAAAATTGAGCTTAAGTCCTTAATAATTTTTGTGAGCGTCTGAATTTCAAATTTCGACAAAATACGTAAAAATCACGAAAATTTTGCAAATTATTAAAAGACAGATTTTCATATCCAAGATTTAAAAATTTAATACTTGATTCCTTATGAGTTTGTATACCTTTATCAAATCAAAAATTCTGACTGAAAGTCAAATTAAATATTTGTGAGTGTTCGAAGTTTAAATTTCGGCAAAATTTATCAAATTGAAAATTGGAAAATGATTTTTTAGTTCAAAATGTATTAAATATTCAACTTTATAGCTCAGGATTGAACATTTAAAAAGATTCTAGATAAGTAGTTAATTCTGTAACCAAAAATTCTAAAAACAAACATAAACACAGCTTTTTCTATAGGTTTTTTAAGTTCAAATTTAGACTAAATTACATATTAACACAAAGAAGAACGATTTTAATCATTTTGTTGTATTTGGTCCAAAAAAAGCCCAATTTTACATAAGTTTATAAAAAAAAATTCAATATTTTTCTTGCATCAATGATAATTTAATTTAATAATAACATTATAAAATATCCTAGACTGACATACCGTCTCGGCTCAAAATCGTTCTAATATTATATCACTGTCCATTGAATTCAAATTTAATACCATCCATAATAGCGACCATTTAGACACTTAATGTACAGCAGAGTGTCATCTATTTACCAACTTTTTTTTTTTTCGTTGGTAAAAATCTAGAAAGGTAATATTAATCAAATCTGCATAAAATATAACAAATAATTAATAATTAAACGCTTTGCTTATGTTTTTATTTGTTCAAAATTATAAATCAATAACAAATAAAATATTATGGAAACATGAAAAGATTTGTGACTTTGAAATATTAGTTGAACATAATTTTTCAAAGTACATATATGTAATAAATGAATAAAGGAATTAAAGAAGATTCGATGAATTTTAGAAATGTCTTTTAGAGAACATTCTTTTGAAAATGAATTAATAAGCTGCTTGTTCTATAATTTATTTTTAATCTTCTTTTCTATTGGAAGGTTAGATTTTCTTTCATCACGATTACACTGTATATGGTTTATTTGGCACGTACATTGTTTAAAAAAGCTTATAGAAGTAGGTAGATGGAATGGAAATGTTAAAAAAAATGTCTACTCATGCAAGTATAATAGCTATTTTTGCTTTTGAGTTTCACGTTTAAAGTCTTATTAGATGAAAAAAAATACTTAAGTCGTGTGGTAATAGTTGTATAAACTTTCTTTACACTATTTTATATACCTACTTGTACTTTTATAAAACAGTTTTAACGGTGTTAAATGTTATTTTATAATATTCTTATTCTTCAACTTTACAAGTTTTTACATGAATTAAAAAATACTCTAACTCCTAAATTTATAATAAAACCATTATAGAGAAGCTGTATGGTTCAAGTTTCAAGTTTATATCACCACAGAAAGAGCACAAAAAACGTTTCATTTTTTTCGTTACACAAATAATAATTTATGTTTGCCAACAATTTCGTGGGTATTTGTAGGAGCTTCTCATTCGATTACTGATTTCGGTGTGTAAAAAGATAGTTGAAAGAAAAAATTATTTAGCTCTTGTAAATTAAATGTATAGCAGTTATTATTACCAAGTTTATAAACTAGTGGACCAAAATTGTTGATTTGACTATCAAAATCTTCAGAAAAAAATGATTTACCAAAATCCATTAAAAAATATAGTTGTGTAGTTTAGTGTTCAACAATTTTGAAATCGTTATAAAAAAAATTGCCTGTTCAAAAAAAAGAAACACTTATTTTCTTATTTTATCGAAATCCCTTTTCGTCGATCATAATCGTTAAAAAACCCCGCTTCCGATCACATAAGATACACCCGGTATAATAAAACATAAAGTACACTAGTACAGTGCTTCAATGACACTTTATATGCTTAAAAATATCTTTTGATAACGTTGTTATTTATAACACTATATGGGACGACGTCTTGTCACTGTTCACACGATAAATGAGAGATTTTGTCAGATATTAAGCGATACACACAAAATAAAAACCAAAGTCCCAAGACTCTGTGCAGTTCTCGATCGTTGAACGACTGCAAACCGTAGGCAGCGGCAAGTCACGAATTCAGCTCAATTATTCATATTATAATGTACGCGTATGTGCGCAACAACGAGACATGTCGAAAAGTTCGAGCGGAGGGGAAAAAAAAGAAACTGCGGAAAAAAAGAAACCGTAGATAATAATAATAATAATAATAATAATAATATGGTTAATGACAAGTTGTTCTTTTTTCGGGCGGCCGAGGATGAAAGCGAAAAACCCGAAAGAAAAACAGAAAACGCACGTGCGCCACTTCCCGGGCCAGGAAATGCCAGTCGTTTTGCAAGGGTTTTCGCGGAGGAAAACAACTCATTATTTAAGCGCGCGACAGGCGGCCACCAGGAGACTTGCAGGAAACGGCTCGACGTTGACGATATCCATAAAATATTATAATATGTATACAAGGCATTTCAAATGTTGTGCGACACAAACAGGCGAAACGCATTAGTTGGGTTGGCAACCTAACCTCAAGCGATAACAACCGATTTTCGTCGAGTTCGAAGGACCCTGTGCCCATGTATATCAGTAGGCGGGGACGCAAGTTTTGTACATGGCGCCGGCACGCGTCTGACGTTCGTCGATACGAGTTTTTTACGGACAATTAAAGCTGTCCCGTCGTCGTCGTCCGTCGGTGCTTATTACCATATATTGCAAGGGTGATTCGACGCAATCATACTCACCCCGTTTGTTCATTCAATATCGAATTTATGAAAAATTCTGATTTTTGGAATATTCAAATGTACTTAACCATAATATTATTATGTTTTCAATACAATGATTGTGTTTGTGTATATTATTATTCTAATTGTCGTTTTATATACATACAGGGTGACCCAATAAGTATGCCCACCCCCTTTTTTTCTTTAGTAATGAAGTCTTTCAAAATCTGATTTTTGGAATCTTTAAATGTACTCAAAGATCATATTTTCATATTCTTGAGATTTTTTGTTTCACTTAAAGAGTATCTTATAGCGATACAAACTTTTGTTTTTCAAACGGGAACCCCACTTTTACCCTACTGTAAATTATTTAGATGATAATTTTTTTGGGAATTTTGAAGCATATCACTATTATGGACTATTATACTTAGTTCAAATTGTCCAAGAATTAGGAAACCACTAGTTCGAATTTTGATTTCGATACATCAAAATACTCAAAAAATATTATCTACTAAATAATTTAAAGAAAGAAAGTGGGGTTCTCATTTGAAAAAAAAAAGGTTCGTATCACCGCAGGACACTCCTTAAGTGGCACAAAAAATCTCAAGAATATGGCAATATGATCTTTGAGTATATTCAAGGATTCCAAAAATTAGATTTTGAAAAACTTCATTATTAAAGAAAAAAAGGGGGTGGGTGAGCAATGAGCATACTTGATGGATCATCCTGTATACTACACAAAAAGTATCCTGCAGTAATACAAACTTCCGTTTTTCAAATGACAACCTTCTTTTTTACTTTCAATGATTTAGTGGGTAATTTTTTTGATGATGTTAACGTATCTAACTCAAAATTTAAACGAGTAGTGTTTTAGTTATTACTAAGGATAATTGTCCTCAAAAATGGTTTTATTACAGTGGTATGATGTAGATGTAATATCGGAACTAGTATTTACCTATGAATTATTACACTATTGGGTCATTTTTATAAACTATAAATATTAATGGATTAAGTAATATAAATTATTAAAATCGTTTGATTACCTTTGTACACGTATCTTCTAAACAATCTAAACCCATGATCGAGGACCTATTATCCTTAATAGGTACGCAAAGTTGAATAACTCAAAAACTAGGTACTCGTTCTAATTTTGATTTTTATACGTCAACATTTTCAGAAAAATTATCCGCTTGGTAAATAATGTTCACTGTTCAGTAAATAAGGGGTTCTCTCTTGAAAAATAGAATTTTGTATCACCATCAGTTACTCCTCAAGTAATATATAAAATCCAAAGAATTTAAAAATATAGTTATTAAGTGTACCTATTTATGAAAAATTTCAAAAATCAGAATTTAAATAAATTCATTATTATGTGAAAAAAAAATGGACAAGAGCATGTTTTGTTAACCACCCTATATGTAGGTGTATATATTTATAGCGTCCTATACACCTACTTTTATGCGTATACATATATTGTAGATATACACCTATGTATAATACTGCAGTACATTCGGTCACTCACACACTACGCACACCGCACGTTGCAATGAAATCACGTTTTGCGGCCATCAATAATAACGTCGTCTCACCGTCGAGTTTTAAATGTTATTATCAATTATTATATACAACCGATGACGTCGCCGTGGCCATAGGTATTAGGGCCGGGAGCGGACTCTCCCCTCACCCGACAGACGAAGGTTGACTCGGGCCCCGATAAAAAAAAATGTTATAATCGGACTGTTTTTGTAAAATACAACCTGTTGAATCTGTGTACAGGGGCACTATTATTAAAATTAACGGGGTGATTCAGCAAGCACGCTCATGTCCATTTTTCATGTGAAAACAAATTAATTTAACTATTTAAATTTAAAATTTTTTAATTTTTGAGTAACTTAAGGGCCATACTTTTTAACATTTAAATTACTTCTACTATTTAAGCTATGTTGTGTGTACAAAATTATTTTTTTCATATCAGATTCCACACAATGCCAGTTTTCCATAGTATTCTCCAAATAATTGCATCATTTTATAAAATGATGTTGCAAGTATAACCTTGATACATTTATAGTTTCGTAAAGTAGATCCGTACAAGCAATATGTTTTTTAAATATATTCCAAAATACAGTTGATAATATAAATCTATTAACATGTTGTAATTTATACAAACTTAAGCAAACTGTGTGAGTGTCTATAATAAGTATTAGAATGTCTAAAGCGTACTACTACGCTTAAAAATTCAATAAAATAATATAAAAATAAAAAGTAAGGATGAGCATGGTTGGTGAATCATTTTTTCGAACAACCTAAACTTTTTAATTTATATTCTTAATTATAAAACCTACATGGTTATGTATAATTCCCTCGCTGTCCTCTGTAGAATGTATAACTATAAGCTATATTATCGGTAGTAATTTACTGTACAACTATAAATTTATAAATATTATACAGAGTGTCAGTGTCCCATGGCGACTTTTTAATATATTTTTAAGAATAATAATTCATTTTTATCCACAGTAGAATATTTAATTTTTTTTTAAATTAAAATAATTAATTAATCTATCTTCTGGGACATATCATTAATATTATAGTACTCCAATTATTATTATTATTATGTACTCGTCGGTTGTCTCTCTACGTTCTCACAACAGGTAAATCGTCTTAACAATCGTCTGAATACAAATGATTAAATGTGATATATGTATCACATTATAACACGATAGGTATAAACTGCCAAAGGCGATAAGCTTCAAAATTACCAATAGCTGTAATATAATACTGGATATTATCATTAGATACTGTTAAATATGTTTTAAATTACATCTTTCATCTTTCAAAATGATTTACAATATCACATTATTTTATTTTGTACATCATCATACATTTCAATATTCATGACTGTATGACACATTCAAGTATTATATTCAGAAATTATACAAATTATTTTCAATAAAAAATGCTTTAAATTGATACTTTGGAAGACCCAATCATACAGACAAAAGGTTTTAATTACCAAAATATATTTTCTATTGACTAATGCTATTGGCTAGAGAATCTAAAACAATAATTATTACTGACTTATAGGTAACAAAATATTAAAAATATGATGGTGTACCTATGTTGTAGTCATATTATTTATATATTTCATAATAAATTACACAGCCTAGTTGACTCACTCTAGAAACAATATGAGTTATGAAATTGAGTTCATAAAATATTACAACCAGTTAAAAGTTTTTAAATATTTTTAATACGATTCGTAAATTTAATTTTGTTTTATATTAAACGTTTTACAGACGCATTTTGTCATAGTGATATCATTATGGTATAGTTTTTAGCTCTTTAAAATGTCGGAAATTCTCCCACATCCTGCATGACTTTGTGCGTCGATGGCTGTGTTTTCACATACATTCACTCTCGTAATTTTATAATTTAATTCTTCGTACATTTTATCTACTAAGTACGTATGTATAATCTGCGTTTTAATAGATCACCAGTGGTAAGACCAACTCCTCGTGGTAGTAATTTTCACAATAACATACTAGCATTAAATATTTTGGGTCGAATGATTGAAATCATCTATACATATAAATACCATGTACTTCACCATTTATTTACTAATACGATGCTGTACAATATTTGTTGAAATTAATATGCTTGCAACAATGATGGTCAAAATTTTAGTTTAACGTACATACGTACATTAAGAACAGAGTTGCACATGCCAAACGTTTTTATATCACTGCTGTAACAAGTTTCCCAAAAAATACAATAAATATTATAATATATATATTATATCGATTAATATTGATTAATTACAAATTAAAACACTCTATATAATATAATATCCAATTGGTTATGTTAATAATTATTTTTGTTTTTAAATAATACGCAACGTTTGATGCAGATATATATTTTGAAAATAATTGTTATCTTCATTAACATATGGATAATTCATTCACATCATCTGGTATAGACGCATGAATTCAGTCATCGGCGTAATATGTTGGATGCAAGAGGGAGAGGACTTTGGTCCAATAATGATAATTTTTAATAGGAGTAAAGATATTGTTTCGGCATACATAATATATACGTATAAATAAAGGTTATTGTAGATATATTAAATATCAATTATCCGGACGTAATTTCAAATATATAGTGACAGCGTCGATGTATATCAGTCAAACTGATGATTGACCGTCATATTATAGGTAAATTGTATTAATTAATACTAAGCTCTGTGTACTTGAAAATATTCATGTTGACCCTCATAATATTCCATAAACCATATGCAATTTTAAAATCTAAAAACAACAATACCTTATAATTTCAAGGGTTACTACAAACTTACCACGATCAAATAAATCCTACAGTCGAAGAACTGAAGAAGTCAAATTTATAACAATTCATAAAATACTCTAGAATATTATTACTATCGAAAAAGATTTATGATTATCAATTAGGTATTTACAAAAACCACTATCCCGTAGATGCTGTAAAATTTAATACCTATAGTATCTGATGATTATCATGACCCTAAGGCTCACTTGAAATGTCTATGTCGTAGGCATATAGTCAAAGAATTTAATGTTTATGCAATTTTACTATTCGCCTAGTCATTTAATTAAATGACTAGGCATTTGATTAAATGTCTATTTCATGTCAGGCAAATAGTAAAAAAAACATCTTGTATTATTTAAAAAATTTAAATATATTTTTTATCAGTTATTTATTGCTATTTTATGTATAAAAAAGCTATGTATTATTTATTAATATGAAAAACACGTTGGTATATGAAATAATATGTTTAATTTCGTGAGCATTATTACTATTGTTCAAAAAATGAAATCATAAATATATACAGGTAATAAATAATTAGATGTGATAGACGTAGATGATAGTACGAGTATAATGTATACCCTATAGGCTATAGTCGGTATAGTCTATAGTACGAGTAGTGAGTACTATAAATTCTTATTAAATAAAAATAAAAGTTCCATTGGTTTTTACCTTGGTTGTATGAGAACCTTATCTATATTGAGTACCGTAAAATAGTGAAAAACTATTTAAAGAACTAAAGGTTGGTGATCAAATAGTATTAAGTGTTCCAAAAGTAGACCGAGGACCTATCGATAGTCAAAATATAAATGGGTTAGTGATAGACATTCGGAACGGCGTTTATCAAATTGGTACAGAAGTGAGTATAATAACAAATTGGTGTTTGAGAAAAGAACTTTAACTGATGTCAAATAATGGCTTAGAAGACAGCAAAATAAAAAAAGAAATTTGTGTTCATACGTGAAGCAGTAGCAAACTTATCAATTTACAACGGTCAAGGTTTTGTTAAATGTCAATGTCAATCAGGAAAGCGGCAATGTCAAACCAATCGGTGCTTATGTCTTAAGAAAAATCTCAAATGTTCCAGCAAATGCCACCAAATAACAACATGTGACAACAAGTAATAGGTAACAAAAACTTGTAATTATAATATAACTTTTAATTTATTTTTTATGATTTCATTTTTAAAACAATAGTATAGGTAGTGGACACGAAATTAAATATTATATTATTTCTCATAATTATTATGTTATTATTATTATTATTATTATTTTATTCTTTACGTGTTTGACATATTAATAAATAATACATACATTTTTTATGTATAAAATAGCAATAAATAACTGATAGAAAATATATTTAAATTTTTAAAATAATACAAAATGTTTTTTTTATTATTTGCCTGACATGAAATAGACATTTAATCAAATGACTAGGCATTTAACTAAATGTCTAGGTGGATAGTAAAATTGCATAAACATTAAATTCTTTGACTATATGCCTAGGCATTTAATAAAATGCCTGATTTGACTATATGCCTACTACATCTATATAAAATTCAAAAGTGGAAAGTTTGAAAAGTCTATCAAGCAATTGTGTAACTTAAAATATACAAATGATAAACAACTAATAATCCACGATGTATAAAACACAATATGTAAAATAATTTGGCTAAAGGCCTACGATATTTTTAAATATTGGAAATGTGTCGTTCAAAAAATATTAAATACTTAGTTGGTTTCAATTTCCGGGTCTTACGGTTTCAAAAGACCGACACATTCATAATACAAAACCGTATGTTTTGTAATAACATATATTTATGGCGGCACTGTGTGCTATACTTCTATTAGACTATTAACATTCTACACCCAACCCATTTCTTTTGGTACACCGCGGTATAAACCGGTGGGTGGACGACAGACTGTCACAAGTGTCACTGGCATTTTATTTACTTCTACGTCACTCGGGTAAATCCAGCAGGATTATTTAAATGCAATTAATACCTAAAGAAGAACCCAAAAGCTGTGTTTGTTCCTTAGTAGTGTTCAGTCAGCGGTAGACCAAACAATGACCGTAATCCATTTGCCTTTTAAATCCGGATTAATCTTACAGGATCGGCCAAGTAGTCAGATAACTAAGAGTGCTTAATAATATTACGTACAACTAATTACATGGTCACATCTTTTCTAAATAATATAACAAATCACTTCTAGCCAAACTGTACCAGTTTAGTGGCTAAAAGCTATTTAGAAGCTATCCCATGACCTTTTATTCGCAGAATGGATCTTTCATATGGCTTTATCAACTTGAATTTTCTTCAATATACAATATTTAATAATTGGAGATCAGATTAATTTAGTCCTATACCTAAGGCTATTTTACTTAAAGCCGCAAAGTGTATAAGAACATGTGTAAAAAATAAAAATGTATAATACATAAAAAATTAATTTGACTCAATATAAAAATATCGTTATTTTGTTATTTAATAAATCAAATGCTGTCTTCCATTTTACTTATACACATAAAACAAATAATATACCTACATTTAAATATGTTAATATGAGTATATTTTTACTATACAAATTGATCAACCATTAACCAATAATATGTATGGAAAATAATAAGTTTGGTAAAATCAAATTTGTTAAAATACATATTAATTATTAATAATAATACTAATACATAAGTGATTTGTTGCATACATTTTATTTAAAATTTATCTACAGTCACTAATTTTTAAATAAATTGTTTTCATAAAAATGTGTTAGTAAACACTGTACCTAACTATATGATTCATTGATACGTCTATTATATACACATGTACTTGGTAAATAATTCATAGTATATTACTATATATTAATATAATATTACTTGTAGGCAACGTCAAATTTCATAATATATTTATAAAACAATATTATTATTTATAATAAAATAATATTATTCATGTTCTTAAATTATTATTTAAATATGTTTTTAAACTTTATCATATTTTAATTACGTTGCGACGACGATGATACACTTTTGAATACAATTTAAATATAAAAAGTTTATAAACTTTTTACTCCGTGGTCATACATAACGTCGGCACAATGGATTTGAAGACAGTGTGAGGACTGTTTAAAAGAGTAAATACCAAATATACAGGTGTAATATACATAGGATATATTATAGTTTCCCGTTCCATAAACCCAATTGTAGTAGGTACGCAATGACGCTTCATAATACTGCAATATTTCTACATAGCCAACAGCTAAACAAACACGGAAAATACAATTGCACGAAAAAAACATTAAAAACCAAAGAAAAAATCACTTTGTTTAAGATTTCATATGTGATGTATAGTGTTATAAACAATAAATACTTGACATGATATCGTTTGGAATAATGACGGTAAGTTAATTTTTAATTTATAGTTTGACTAGTTCTGTTTCATGTTAGAAATGAATTTACATTAACCTTAATACTTAGTTTGGAACCACTGCGTTGTTTTAGTTCAATATGGTCAGAATGTTATGTAGATGTAAAAGCACATGTTTTTATAATATAGGCAATAGGCATTAGGCATACTACCGAGCGTAGCACGTCTATAGAAACATTAAAGCGGTACTCTATCGTGGTTCATTAATTGTTTTTATTTAGTTCATCAACATTTTTTACCAAAAACTGTATATGTGTATCTCGTAGTTTTTATTTTGGGATATTTTTCAACATTAAATAAAAAGTATTTTGAATTTTGTAAAACAACAAATAAATTCATTAAGAGGACGCCACTCTGGCATTTGTTGTCTTCGTCTTCCAAACGTCCAACATTTCCCATTTTACATTCCAAATTTCAAATAAAACATTTTACTCAGTAATCTCTAAAATTAGAATGAATTTACCTCTTATAAAATTTAAAGATAAGAATATTATCTGGGTCATCTAGGAGGATTTTATTGATATTATCATTTTAAAATAAGTTATGATAATTTTAAAATGTTCAAAAAATATACACATTTGTCATTTGTCTCAAAAGAGTGTTTTCAAAAACCATAACTAGGTATAATATGTTTCAAACTTTGAACCAATATTCAAATATCATGCTCTCGTAGGTCCAATTCAAAATAATAATGTGTCTACAAATATTATAACATAATAAAATAAGTTTTCCGTTATCATAATAAAATTGATATTTAAACCATACTTCTAAATTGGGACTTACTATATAGATATATCCGTTATATATACATATATATATATATATTGTTTCCATATAACGGAACCCTTAATTTAAAAGTTGTTGTTAGTACTGATTATAAATCGATTTTACAATGCAGGCCGTTCTAATTTTAATAAACACATTAACTATGAGCTGTGGCTGATAAGTACCGGAATTATTGTCATTAAATTCATCATTGACTGAAAAAATATCCGGATAAACGTTATTTCAATATAAAGCCAATATTGAATGTACCTGCAGTTTAATTTGATCGGAAAAATCTTTATTGACTTGTCACATTATCCTTAATTCCTAAATATTTACGTTATATGATGGTACATATAACTAGGTATGTAGTATGTATGTATATATATATATATACAAAGGTATGCATAATTAATTTACACATTGAAAGTATTAGTACCTACAACCTATCTATACATTATTGTATAGGACCCATATCAAAACAAGTGATAAATTAATTAAATCGTATTAAAAAATGTCAGCTACATCAGAAATATTAATAAAATATTTTAATATCAATAAACTTTTTCGATATACAACAGCCTGCAGATTGTTTCATAACAAATATTTTCATAATATATTATATTGGCATAGTTGTTCATATATTTTAAGATTTATGCGTGGGTAAAGTACCTATAGCATTATATTTCTGTGATCGCGGGTTACGGTCAGTATTGTAAGTTGCAACGAAATAAATAATTAAACAACGTCAGTTGTAGTTGGTAGGTGCTTACAGGTATTACAGCCTATATAGGTTAAAATTATAACTACTTTGGATAATTAAGCCAGGACGAAATAATAGCTATAAAATAGTATAGAACTTTATTCTATATAATCTGTATCAGTTATTTTCACTTAGATGAACGTAGTATTTTCGGAAGCACAATAGGTAGATACATGCATGGTTGCATATATGATACATGATATTATAGTCCATGTTATACATTTTATATACATAGTGTATTATGTGGTATACTGATACACAATATTTTATTATTATACATATTATTATTTGGCTATATATAACATTGAGTACGATCTTAATGTTCTCGTTGAAATGTTACAATATACAATACGCAGGTACACAACGCTTATGACGTAAAACATGTTCTATACTTATCTATATAATACCTATATTATTATTGTAATGGGTAATTTATTTTCAAATGGAAACACTCTGGTACATAAAATTATAAGCCTATTAAAACAAAACATTTATTGAATCCGTTGTAATATTGGTATTGGAAAACTAAAAAGCGGAAAAAGCATGTAGAATTCATTCATCCATACGATTCAAACTGTTCCTACCAAACACACACACACACACAAGTCAAAACGACAACATTAGAGCAATACCTACGTGTCCAAATGTAATATTTTTTAGTTTTAGAAAAATATTCAACGTTTTTAATCAAATAACGAACAGGGGAAGTCACTCTGCTATATTATATTGACGTATATATTTCGAGTTTACCTCGTCAATAAGTAAGCTATACAGCTGTAATGAATGTATCCACTCCGCTGTTAAGTTTGAATTCAATGATAAATAATTGCACACGAAAAACAATTCTGAGCTGAGAGGTGAGTGAGCCGTTATTATTTATATGTAGATATGCATTATAATTTATTTGTAGGTACATCGGTACTATCGTAATTAATTAATATTATTCGGTTACTTTTTAGTACTAGAGTGATATTGCGTAATAATTTATGAATGTTGAACTATTTTTCGCCAAAAACGACACCTAATATAATATATATAATACGCATAATAAAAATATATTTAATAAACATTCCAAGTTTTTAAAATTTCAAACAACTAGATTCAATGATCTACCACAAACAGCCTTCAAAGTTAAAAATTGAAATATTTTTACTGATCTAAAAGGCAATGATAAATTCATTGCTCCAATAAGTAGAACTAAAACATGAGTTACTTTTATTAAGTTAGAAGCTGATTTAGTTTTCATTTGAGTACTGGAGTATATATGTATAAAATATAAAACAAAACATTTAAAAAAATAAATACCTTGAAGTACCGTATCACTACTTGAAGCCTTTAATATGCCATCATTTGAAAAAAAAACATATCACCCAGTATTATAAAATTGGTTTTTTCGTAATTGTTAATTTAGTGTTTCAAATTCCAATATGCTTCTATAAACAATAAACTAATGAAGTAGGTATTTAATATATTATTTTTTAATTCTTTTGAATATTGGACTTTTAATTAATGTTTTACAATCTGTAAAGCCATTTTTATTTTCATTAAATTCATAAACTTTTTTGCTTGAATTCAATTCATTGTAAATTATTATTATAATTTATAATATAGTTTACAATAAATATGCGATAAATATATTTGTAATTAAAATTTAAAATCATTGATTTAGAAATGGAATTTGTTACAATCAACAAACTGGGAACTGCATATTAAATATTTATAATACCTACACGTTAATTAATTTTCAATTTATATGTATATGCATAATACAATATACGTATCTATTAAAATATTGGTACTATATAGTATATAGTATCTAAAAATTAGAATAATTGTATATTATAACTTACGTCATAAACCTACTTTTACTTACCGTTGTTGTATACATTATTATTTAAATTATGTTTTAATTCTTGAAACTAATTTTCTTTTTTATCTTTAAATTAAAGTATTCATACAATTAATTAAAATACATATAGGTATAAAGTTTTTTTAAATACATTTTTTTGAGTAGTTATTCAAAATAAAGTATTGAAGACCTACATGATTATCTGAAATCGTGTGTATATAGTACAGACGCATAAAACTGCAGATCTTACATTTTAAAAATGATTTTAATAAAAACGGTTGCTGCTTATAATCTAAAAGCCATAAGTGTGACGTACTTCAATAGTTCAATAGACAATAACAAAATAACCTAAATGATTTTGGGAGGAGTTTTCTCATCTCCCTTTATGCATTGGGCCTCATGTATAATACATATTTGTAATGACAATTCAAAAAATTGTAGCTCTAATTATTATTTAAGTATACACAGATCAGTAAGTTTAGCAACAAAGTGAAAAATCACTCTTCCCAATTTCACTTTCCTGTTTTTGGTGCCTTTTATTTAATGGTTCGATCGTTTATAAAGTCAGCGCTGATTGTATATAGGTATAAAATAGTAGATTATATGATATTATTAAAAATTATGACAATAGTATAATATGCACAGTGTATTTAAAATACAATTATAATTTTTATTTAAATAGCGCCTTTGTTTCATTGTTTTTTAAAATGAAATCAAAGTATGATTCGGAAATTCTAAATACAATAAATTATAATAAGCTATATTATATTATACGCTGTTTATAAATGAGTTAAAAATAAAATATCCTTCCATCATAGTATAACCAACAAAATCGGTACCACAACAAAAGAATAATAAGACTAGGGGTGAACTATCGAAATATAATATTGTACACATTGTACAGAGTGCTGAATGATACATTTAATGGATATCTGCAATATTCATTTTTTTCGTTGTGAATTTGTGTGGTTTTTTTTACTTTTTTTAAACGGCAATCAATATTGATTTCATATTGTTCTAAAGCTGAATACTTTTCTAAAAATGTTGAGGTATGATTATCGAATATTAATCGAAATCTAGATGGGTAAAGGGTACTTAAGAATTATCGTGACTTCCAAGAATACATTTTAGTCATTTTTAGTTGATAATAGCTGAATTATTTGTCACAGTCCAGCTTTTTTAATTTTCACCGAAAGGTTGAAGAGATTATTTTTCTAAGATTAATTGTTGGTATCATTATTTTTAGGTTTTGATTAATGTAATTTTTTTATATTTTTGTGTCTAAAGACACATTAGTGTTTATTATGTAGTAATATTATCTATCTTAGTTATATACTTATAAACAACTAGCGTATTGAAGTCGGGTTTCTATGTATTATTTATATTAAATATTATACTACATAATACAAATAAACTATAATATTTGCCGTTAAATAAGTACTTATAAATATTGTTAGCCAATTTTAATAAAAAGTCATGGGGTGGGTATACGATACCCAAATCTCCCTCCCCCCGTAATTACACAGATTGATCGTATACAAATAATATTTATCATTGAATTCATATTAATTATTACATTCATATTCCATTACTACAGTGACTTACTTATGTCACGCCTACTAACTGCACTACAGCAGAGCAACTTCTCCGGTTATTTAAAAAAAACCGTCAGACATTTAAAATACTCTATTCGTTTTACTAATGATGAGTAGATCTGGATTAGAACGCCTCATCGATCGAAATTAGGTTTTCATATTGTCATGTAGGTACGCACCTTTTGGTGATATACCTCTATCGACACTTAAGTTACCAGAAGACCATACATTAACCCGTTACAAATCAGATTCAAGGAGTACGGCCGAATCGAGTGACTACTCAAACAAAACATAATATAATTTTATTGGTCGGAAACACTTTTATTAAAATATAAATGATTTAGATAAAATACACTTAGCCCGTACTACGGTCGTCACTTTTCGCGTACGATCGTCGTACACTTGTACCTATCTCTCCGTCGAATATCTCAACGACTACGGGCGTGTGGCAATGTTATATAGTACATTCATGGACGTAAATAGGGTCCACAAGTGCATAGGGCTTGAGCCCAAAAGGTTTCAAGAACAAAAATATTGGGAGATTTGTCTTCTGCCCACTACTTATCTACACTCAATTGTATCTATGATACTGATACAATTCAAAACTATCACAAATTAAATGTAAATTAATTTTTTGAATTATTGTAAAAAATCAAAGCGTTTTATACAGTTATAGCAGTCATAATATACCTATATATTACATATTATTATATTATTATACATAGTTAATTTCATTATAATTGCATCCTTCTTTCCTTCTCAGAAAACTTGTTTAAAATTTGTTCATTATCAATTTGGTTAGATAACTCTCTTTCTATGTTTATAATACTTAAATCGATAAACCTATCTTATTCCATATTGGACCTTAGATAAGTATTTATTCTTCTCATAGAGGAAAAAGATCTCTCACACGTTGCCAAGCTTATAGGTATAGCTAATGCGTCAGTAATACGGTATATATGTTCATGTTCCATACATTATTAGTTATTACTTATTACGTTATCACTTATCAATGATATTTATAATTATATTTATAGCTATTACCATTGGTTATAATTTATATAATTAATATTATAAATATAGATTTTAAATTATGTAATTCATTATTACAAAGATAACCTAAATGATTAAATATTTTAGGGAGGGCTTAAGATGACTCAGGGCTAAGCCCCCCTATTTACGTCCATGAGTACATTTTATATCACCTCAGCACATCTCGCTTCACAGGCATGACCTATCTTAATATTTTAGTCGCTAAAAACTATTACCACCTACAATACATACCTATATTAAAAATAATATTATGTCGACGACTGCCCCTACAATATCTATAAGACAATATCTTCATCCTGGTCCCTCAATAAATGAAAATCATGGTCCAGCTTCATATAAACGTACTAACGCGTTTCTATGTTCCACAGACTTTACTCGTGGCGTTGGCTTGTCTTGTGCATTACGACCTGTTGGGCTTGTTTCTGGATCATCCGTACGCTCGGCGCATCGTGTACATACACAACGGACAACACCAACATCAACCCAGGTTTGAGTTCGACCACATATGGATACCGAGACCGGGTACGGACCCGAGTACGTTACATTTTCTACCTCTGCCGGTAACCGTGCAAGACGCCGGTGGTAAAGGCGAGGGCTACTGGACGGACTCGGACGACGATGTCGATGATGCCCATAATAACCGTAGTACCATCGATGGTAGACTTTCCCGCCAAGATGCCCACCAACAAGAGCCTGCACCGGATACCGTGGTTGACGGTGTTCCAATCACCACCACGACCGAGGTACCGGATGACCGCGACGACAATAACAACCAGAACTACAACAGCGACGACGACGATTACGTTGCTCCAGGACATGAGTGGGACGATGACGTTTTTTGACGTGTTTCCTACGCCGGTTCGACGAATTTTAGCGACGTTCTTATATCGCTATAATTTATTAAAATCGATCTAGTAACTATTTATATTACATATAGGTTAAGTGTGTAAAATATTATTAAATTTGTTTTTGTGAAGCACCTAAACAACTTCTTCGTGTTTCGTATCGTGTCGTGTCGTGTCATGGGAACATTTAAATTGATATAAATGAAAATGGATGATTAATATAATATAATTAAAATGTATTTATCATTAAAATTGCAATGTGTATATAGTATAATAGTAGATGTAGATAATAACATTGTATATACCTACTTAGTAGCGAAAAATATCAAGTCCCTGCGAATAATATTTGTTTACAACAAATAATAACAATCGTAGACACAATTATAGCAATTTTGTAAAAATGTTAGCTTTAAAATGTATTTTTTTTACTGAGAATTAATAAAGAGTCAACCTTATAGATGCATACCCAAATTATTCATTTAATTCTCAAATGATTTTCAAAAACCATAAAAATAAATAGTTAGTTTTAAATACATTTTTTCACCATCAATTTTTTTTTTTTTTTTAAAGTTAACAAATTGGCTATTTTTAACTTTCTCTAACGAATCTAATCATACCTTTAATTATCACTAGAGTTAGGATTTTGGTGACTTTTGCACTTTTTTTCTCTAGTGTTATACAATTCTAACCAAAAACTAAATTTGTTTCGTAATATAACAATTTGAAATATGTAATTTTTATTTTGCATTTTTTGTGTTAAATGCATTTTATTACATTTTTAAGGTCATTTTTACGTAATATTACGTTCATTTTGTGTATATATACTAATTTTTGTTTATTTTAAGATTTTTTAATATGTGTTGTAAAGGTAATCCCAATTAGTACCTATATAATATAGGCAATTACCTACTCCAGTCCATTGATAATGAAAAAGTAGTATAATTAATTGTTGATTTATTCGATAAGATTAAATATCGAACGAACCCATAACTATTTAGGTATACAATAGTAGCTTTAGTAGTGAATTCGACACGTACCTATGTGGTTCTACCGATCTTAACTGTACAAAATGCCAAACATTAAGTCAACAATAGGAAGCCGTTTACGTAGTTTTGTGAGCGAGTTGGGTGCCGATATTTTTTCTACGGACAGTATGGTGCTTTTTTGTAAAGTTTGTCAGTTTACAAAAGTTTGCAGTTGCCTCCGAAAAGAAATTTACAATTCAACAACACATCAGTCGAGATATGCATGCTCGTGGAATTCAACGAAAACTGAATGAAGTGAAACAAAATAATCAAGTACTATTATCTAATTTAACAAATAATAGTGATCAATCGTCATTTAATTTAGAGCTTTGTGAAACATTTTTAGCATTTAATATTCCACTTAATTAACACAAATTGTAGACATTTTTTAGAAAAAAATATAAAATTTAAGGTCCCAGACGAGTCTACATTGAGTAAAAATTATGTTGAAAAATGCTATTTAAATACATTATGAAATATTAGACACTATGTAGGCGATAAAAAAATTTGGGTTAGTATAGATGAAACGACGGATGCTGAAGACCGTTCTGTAGTAAATATCGTTACTTATATTCCCTGGAAGTAGAAAATTCAGGAAAAATATTTTTGTTACATTCTGATGTCATGGAAAAAACAAATCATTCAACCATTGCAAAAGTTCGATAAAGCCATGTTTACATTATGGCCTGAAGGAATAGGTAAACACGATAATGTCCTCATTTTTGTATCTGATGCTGCCCTATATATGGTGAAAGCAGGAAAAGCCATTTGCACTCTGTATTCAAAAATGGTGCATGTTACCTGTGTGGAGCATGCAATTTATTGAGTTGCGGAAGAAATAAGATCAAATTTTCAAGATGTCAATAAATTTATAAATAAAATATTTTTAAAATCACCAAATCGTACACAAATGTTTAAAACTCTTGCTCCAGGAATTCCATTTCCACTCGAACCCGTAATCATGCGATGGAGAACCTGGCTAAATGCTGTAAATTACTATTGTGAGAATTTTTCTTATGTAAAAAAAGTTTTGCTTGAATTAAATCATGATGATTCGAATTCTATAAAAGAAGCAAAAGAACTGATGTCTAAATCAAGTTTAGAGGCTAATCTAATTGATATAAAATCTAGTTTTTGTTTCAGAAATAAAAAATCTGGAGGGTTCTGGAACCTTATTATCAGAATCTATTAATAAAACATAACAAATTGAGACTACATTGTCCCTTGCTCCTAATGTAGTTGGAGAAACAATATCAATCAAACTGAAAAATGTTTTGATGAAAAATAATGGGTTCAAAGTTTTAAAAAATATATCTGCTATTCTGGACGGTGAAAATACAAGTAGAGATGGTATTCGGGAAGACCTAACTTTAAATGATATGGTTCATTTCAAATATGCCCCTGTTCATTCTGTGGACGTTGAACGAAGTTTTTCTTCATATAATAACATTTTATCTGACCGTCGTGGTAGCTTCCTGTTTGAAAATCTTAAGAATCATCTAATTGTGCAATGCAATAATATGTGTACAGGTGAAAAAAAAATATGATATATTTTTCATTAAATTTTAATTTATGCTTTTATTGATTTTTTGAGAATTATTATATTAGGAAGCGGTTACATTCACAAGTCTATTATGTTTATAATTAATAATATTTATTTTTAAAATAAATTATTTTCGCTCATCTAAGTACATTTTTTGAATTTTTTAGGTCATTTTTGCATTTTTTTTAGTGAATTTTTGTGTATTTTTTAGGTCATTAAAATCTTAGCTCTGATTATCACTGAAGCCTAAAGAGACTATCTATATGTATAGTAATAGGCTCATTAGTTCCTCACTAGTTGTTTGGCTGGGTTACTCCCGCACCCCTCTTCTTATAATGCTTTTTCTGCCTAAATTAGTAATATTTGCTTCAAAACAATAATCATATTTATTTATTTATCAATTACACCTTTAAAATTAGTTTTAGTATTTAACGTTATAAACTATAGTATAATAGTAGTAAATAAGTAATTTTTACACATAACACACTTACAGCCAACAGGGTACGGGCACAATCGTCGTTGGTATATTTCTCTATGGACTGAAGATGGAGCCCGGTGCCATTGTAATTTTTTCAAAAAAATACATTCTACGCCCTACGGAAATAATGATCTTGTCTTGTAGATTAAACCAAATTTGATCATTTTTTTTTATAAAACTAATAGGTATAAGGTTTAAGGGTTCTATTCAACAGGCCCAGTCGAACACCATTTTTCAATATTATTCGTTAAGTCTATATAAGCTTAATAGATTTAATAGTTATTCATAGGTACACAATAAAATAATCGAATGACTCGCGATCCGTATAGGACTCGGAAGTTCAAAAATTAAAAACTCAAAATATACGCTTAAAATCACTAAAATATGCATTTAATATGTTTTCTTTACGTTACGTTCATTAAATTTTTGGTAGAAATCATAATTAAAAGAAAGGGAAAAAGATACACTATTTATAATAATATGTTGTATTTATATTACCTTAGAAATACAACTAATAAAACCTTGCAAACAATGGACTCTCAGAGCTTAGAACGTACTTGTAACGTGATATCACGAACGGTGACATTATACAATTTTTGAAGTGGGAAAATTAAAAATAAATACCTAATTAAATTATATCATAAATAATTTTACTTACTGATTGCTTCCATGATAGTGGTATTGTGATTTTTGAGAGACTATAACGATTTTTATATATAGGTAGGTAATTTTAATTAAATTTAACCCTAAGTATAATTATAATTTATAACCATCTATCGGGTCATAAATTACATAATATTAAAGTACGGCCTATTTTAAACAGGTTTTTATTTATATTGGCGACGTTTTTGTTATTAAGTTTTCATAAAGGCATTATGTTTTAACAGATATATTTTGAAAAATATTCCGATAAAAGGCCAACATTTTCATGATACATCAAAAAAAAACCTAATTATGCAGTAAAGTGAAATTTTAGCATATAAGATATAAGCATATATAAAAAAACTCAAAATTTCATTTTTTAACTCGATAGGTTGTGATTCAAACTATAGCTAATCCAGGAACTGTTTGAATGTTTGATGTACTCAGTAAAATTATGCAAATTCGGGACCTAGAGATTACATAGTTTTTTCTGCCCATTTTTACATCTTGCGTCTTTTGTCCATGCCATAATTGATATAAGCGGGAAATACTTATTGTTCAGTCGGGCCGGTTACAAATATGTGCTTACATTATTCATTTACAAAAGTAATTTTACTAAAAACCTAATTCATATTTCCTATTTTATTATGAAAATATTGTCTAGGAACCTATTATTATTTTAAGAACCAGAAGTCTATTTAATTATTTTTGGAGTATATAGGAAGTATTTTTATTTTTTATACATATCACCTATCTACTTATATAAGTTATAGTTAACCTGTGTTTGGCTGTTCATCATACATTTCTAAAATAGTTACAATGACACATATTACCCTAATATTCGGAAAAATTTCTGGTATTGATAAATGGTAACATACAGTGATCCAACAAGTATGCTCACCACTTTTTTTCTTTAATAATGAAGTTTTACAAAATCTGATTTTTGGTCTCTTAAAATATACTCAAAGACCATATTTTCATATTCTTGAAATGTTTTGTACCACTTAGGGAGTGTCCTGTGGCGATACAAACTTTGGTTTTTCAAATGGGAACCCCACTTTTTTACCGTAAATTATTTAGCTGATAATTTTTTTGAGAATTTTGAAGCATTGAAATCAAAATTTGAACGAGTAGTTTTCTAGTTATTACACATTTTGTGCTAAGGATAAAATCAGATTTTGAAAAACTTCATTATTAAAAAAAAAGAGGGGGGAAGGGTTGAGCATACTTGTTGGATCACCCTGCATACATATAACATTATAAATGTCAAAATATTGTGATTTAAAGTAATTTAGTTGAAAAATTATTCACAAATATTCAATAATAGTATAATTAGCAACATACAGTTCTAAATCATATACTATATTAATTAAAAGTAAAAATAAATACGTCAGATCATTTTGACAGGTATGCGCATAAGCATATAACGTAATAACATATCCCTGACAAAAATAAATAACAAATATAATGTAGGTATCGAATGAGTCTAAACACTGTATTTTATAATAATATGGTCTTTTTAATCATACATTATACATTCATGTTTAAGATATATCACAATAAAATAGATTAGATTGGGTCTTATAAATGTAGTTGTAAAAATAATAATTATGTTAATGTCAACAGAAACCAGAAACATTCTTTTCATTTTGGGTATTCATACAATTACATAGGTATTACATTTTATATACGAACAAATTAAGAAACAATATAACTTAACTGAACTAAAACAGTGTTGGTTAGAACTTTTGCATTATTGTTACTACCCTTTGCGTTCAAGAATATACACACATAAATAATTACAAGACACACACTCACCCACTCATGTACACATTAAACATTGTTCTTAATGAGAAAAAAAATTATATTCTTTAAAATCTTTGTTCGACATAATACTATCAATCACTATTTTATTATTATTATTTTTCTGTTTTATGGTTTTTATTATTTATAAATATATAGGTTATATTATATCAAAATATGATGGACTTGGAGCACGCGGAGTCAAAGCAGGATAATAGTTTAATGTTTGTAGCACAATAGCGGTTTACAGAGCATTTCACAGTTACCAGCCATTGTAGCTAAGTGTGTGCAACCTATAATAATATAGTTGAAATGGCAATTGGGCATAAAGGACTTGGGGTAAATGCAACTCGATAATATCAATCAAAATATTTTCATTGTTGTATATTCGAGGGTTTTTTTAAACACTTAAATAATTATATTCATATTATTGGCTATATCATATTATCTCATAAAACATCATACTTCAATTTTAAAAACAATTTTACATAAATAAAACGAGAATCTTAATTACATTTATATTGTAAAAAGAGCAGCCCCGACTAAGTTACAAAAACTATCCTTGATCAGTTATAAAATTTGAAAAAAAAAATAATAAAACAAAACAAAACAAAGTTACAATGCACCGTATGTAAATTAAAAATAACGACAAAACGCTTAAGTCTATTTAAATTTTCTTACAATTGAGTAAAATTAAAATAAATGATATATATTTCTGACCATCAACAATATGGAATCAGAAAAAATAATGTAAAACATAATATTTAAACTCTGGAATAGCTATATATATTATATATATAAATATTAGCTGATTCATTCGGAACGTTTATAAAATATACAATAACAGTTTTATTTATGATCAGTTTACATATTATACAAACATTAATTTAACTCATTCTATATAGAAAAGTTAAGGTAGAATTCAAAACATTTATGTTATGATTTAGTAGTAGTTTTTACTTCAAGACATGTAAATGTATCAATAAAAAAGTGGGAGAATAAATCTAAAAAAAAACAAAAAAACACAAAATGATATGTACAGTTTTTTGTATTATGTAATACGTCAACTATATAATTATGTAGTATAAATAAAGTTATAAAAAAAAAAATGGTTTTAATTTAATTTTTAATTTTATCTCAACTGAACATTGCTTGACTTTATACATTTTATAAAGCAGTAAAGAAGAAATTAAACAATTTGTGTGAAAACATCTTACAGTCAAGAATAACATTTTAAGTGATTTTTGTTAGTTCAAGTATCATTTTCATAATCAATAAATAAAAATAAAATCGTTCGAAAACTGACAATCAACAGTTGTATCAGCCTTTGTACACAACCTAATTGCAAAATATTGAAAGCATATTATGGATGATATAATTATGACGTTATTTATTTGTTTTCATGCACATTATTTTAAGTTAATTTACAGGTATATATTTTAATATTGGTATGGTAAATGGTAATATAGTATATATAGTTCGGGATTGACGTTTCGACATCTCGTAGTCGTTAAAAAATTTAAATAATTATTAATCATAATATAATAATTACTATTCATAATATATATAGCTGCGCAACAATTATTTGTTACATTATCTTATATTCCCCTTTTCAGTTTTTGTTCGAAGTCTGTATAAACGGTTTAATCTCCGGGATGCTCAGGGCACGATCTGTTCACTTCAAACCACCGGTCTATACATCTGTAATAAAAAACAAAAAATACAGAAATAATTAATAATTATTTAAACAAGCGGCACTATACGGTATAATTGGAGCCGACCGTTTGGTGTTTAGAACTTATAGATAATATAACAGATGCCGCATAGAATCTATTTTTAAATAAATCGTAATTCTTATTCGAATTAGATATACAATCTTTAAGACTAGTACAAACTATTATATAATTCAGCGTTTCCCAAACTTTTCCTCCGCCGGACTCCTTGAATGATGATGGATCCCGTAATAAACATAACCTAAACTAACAATAATAAATAATAATAATATTCAAGGACCTTTAGGGGACCACAGTTTGAGAAACGCTGTTACAATTACTTACATTCAAATAAGAATTTGTTTGTGTTTACATAGTTTCTACTGTTCTATTCTTATAAAAAAAAAAAAATAATAAAACCCTGTCCGGGTAGGCTACAGGCCAGCAGCCGGAGTTACGTTAACCCCACGTTACATACTCATTGACCATTCCCGAGATACCAAATTTATCATTAATTCGTGCGATAAATGTGCCTCTGTAACCGACCGAAAATGAAGTTCTCTCTCGTATCGATTGAATCGTATACTTAAACCGTCACCCAACTTCCAAACATGCCTTCTAAGCATATTGTATAAAAATAAGAAACCTTGAAACTCCCAACACGTAACACTGTATACACGAACGTTCGGCATATTATCTTCTCCGGTTAAAATTACAACGCGTTAAGTCCATAATGACCGAGTACTTCCTAGGTCAATAATCTTTTAATATAATTCACACTACAGTATTGGGTAGGTACACAAAACAATCATAAAAACAACGGAGAGGACATCATCGCCATGTGTTATAAATTACGACCAATACATACATAAAAAACAAAATTAAAATTCGTACAATGCTGTCTCTTATATTATATCAAAATTGTGTGAACCTGCAACTTTCAACAGACATTACAATGATAAAAAAAAATGTGTTTACAAAATGTGTGGGGCAATGGCGAGAACAACACATGGACGCTTTTCAAGTGTCACATATATTATTTGGTAAACTGAGTTTGATGAAATTATTTTTTATTATATTGTTATGATTTTTACTACATAGACTATGTAATAATTATGTTGTAATTTAATTTCGTTTGTCAACAAAATATCTGTGTGCGTCTGTTTTGAAAGGTGCAGTGGAGTGTTGAGGTAGATGACTATGATGAAAAGCGGGCAGTCACACACATTTTAGAAATATTATTCTCACAATATTATATATTTCTGCAAATTTTGTTTTATTTTTTTACCATAAAGACCATACTGACCAAAAAGAATCAATCATAATATTTACTTGACAAGTAGATACAAAAGGTTCGACTTCGAGATCCCTATCATATGGTATCTAACAAACGGCCATTTTTATTTGAAGAATCTCCTCAGCATAATAATACAAAGGGGTCCTTATAACGAAGTATTAGTCGTATATTTTGATGTTCGTATTTATTCTTCTCGTGTTCGTTCTAATTATTCTTATGGTCGACTCATTTAGGCCAAAGTCTAAAAATAGCACAAACACTAAACGCGGTAAGACAGTAATACACTTTTCACTCTCGTCTCTTGACATTTTAATTCACCAAGTCAATTAAAGCACAACAATAACGATCAACAATCAAAATTTGAGATTATATTATAATAATATCAAAATTAGTTCATCATTATGGAAACTGTATTAAATTTTTTAAAGCTGTCCAATTTTAACAAGCTTTTAGTTTTAACTAGTATTTATTAATATTATAGATATATTTTGTAAAAGGTGGTTATGTCACTTATGTCACCATAACTAGAGAGAAGATAATCAGTATATTATGTATTTCATATGTTATATATAATATAAAGTATTAATTGTATTAAAAATACGGCAAACATGAACACAAAATATTATAGAGTATAATTCAAATACATATTTATAATTAAGTAAATAGTTATTTAATCTAAACAGTTGATCAGTGATCATTATAATACGAGTATACTTTAACAGTTAAAATCCTGTCCAACAATTTATTATAGTTGAATACCTACAAATTAGTATATGTAATACCAATTCGTTTGTCTAAATGCCTATTTCTTCAATTATATAGGTAAACTGCACAATGAAAATATTACAGATACCTGAATTATATTAAAATGATATGAGAGCCTTTGTAAATTTTGCTGTATGAATAAAAACTTCCAATATTTAACGTAATAAACTATAAGAAGTCTTAATTTTATTGAAGTGAACTTTTTTAGGCTCGGTAGAGTAAAATGGATTTATGGGTTCGGCCGATGAGACCAAAAAGTGTTACGGGCGTGGCTTACTCTATGGATACAAAGAAACGATCGGGTTTTGCCGGCCAGTCACCGTGTCCATTCTAGCACATTAAATATCCTAATACCAGCGAACTGGGTGAACTGACTGGCAGGCAAAAAATGGTACTACCTGTTTACCACAATCTAATTCTATACAATATTATATTAAAATAAAATAGGCCGGCAAAATCCTAAACCTTATACTACTAAACAAAAACTGTTTAAAACAACAGCATTAAAAGCGGTGTAACAACATCTCGCAGTGATGTAGGCTATCTTTACGACTATAAACAATAATCTAAATATCAATATATCTTACCTACCCTTAGATCACATAGTTTATGTACTAAGATCTTACCCTACTATCCCGCACACGAGTAATCGAATAATCAAAAAGCGCCTGTTGTTAAGCTTTCCATATACACTCGTTGCTTGTCTAATGAGGTATATGGGCAAAATCCGGTCGTTTGTTTGGACAATAAGGTTTCTATGGTAATAAATAATAATACATTTATTTGTGTAATAATAATAATAAATTAATTTCAATTAAAAATTTCGATTTTTTATTTTTCCATTACAAATTTAATATTTGACCGTGACGAATCTTATTTTCGTACCTTCTGTAAAGAAGTTTCGAAGTTTCACTTATCCACGAGTGCTACCTTATAGCTAGGTAGTCAATTCAATTTTAAAATAACAAGAATTCCGAGACATTGTATACTTTATAAATAAGTGACTACGGGTAATATCAATAGTCAGCTAAATGAGATAACCACAAGCTATTCAAAACATGTAAATGTTTATAATAAGTTTTATTATAGTTTACCTTTATTATTTAAATTTGGTTAAGAAGACGCTTTACTAACATTTGTTGTCTTCGTCCTACAAGTGCATAACATAGCAAATGTAAACTCAGCAGATCAGGTTTAGCTCCGGTAGTTTAGAAATGAGAGTAAATGGACTATTATGAAACTCGATGGTAAGAATATTAAATGTGTTTTACGTGGGTTGTTTACCATACTTCAGAGTCTTAAGCGATTTATGAGCATTTTTAATTTACACTATATTATATACGCAATACTTGCTACAAAATTGAACTAACGCAAAACACCCACATACAAACACAGATAATGTTCTTAACATCAAATGTCATTATAGTTCGATTCACTCTTATTTTTAAATTAAAGGAGCTAAACGTGATCTGAGTAGATTAGGGTTCTCTGAAGAGGATGTCAGCACACTGTTCGTTTCTCTCTCTAGTTCACGCACAACATGGATGAACGCGAATCATTTTATTCTGTTTTTGGGTTATCTTAAAATAAAATTACCCGTTATAAAAAACGATAGAGAATACAATTATTGAGGGTAGGCATATCAATTTTTCCAAATATTGTCTCAAAACAGATTACACGTCATTTAAATTTACAAAAATGTTTTTTTTATTTTGAAAGTTTAATACAAAGTCAAATAGTAGTACAAAGTACAATCAATATTTCTACCCTCAAAAACATTATCCTCCATGATTTCTGTAATAGGCGACTTTACTCCAAGATAATTTAAAAATTATAAGAAAAAAAATTTTAGGTAAAAGCGTTTTCATCTTTATTGCATGTGTACCTGAAAGAGAAAAATAATATTGAGCTGACATCCTGTTAATGATCAAAAGCTAAACTGTATTATTTTATAGATACTAATATACTACAGCTTTTTGTACTATATGATCAACAATCATTACAACTACTTAACTTTACAACATTTACTATTATTCTACGATAAACGTTATGAAAGTGTCTAACAATAATATTTATATATACCTAATATCTAATTTATATGGTAGCCATACTCTAAGTGGCCCAGACGAATTCTGTATTTCAATTTTTATTCTTCGACGTCGTTATGTACCAAATTTAACCAAGTTATACTGACTTGGGTTATAATTACAGACTACAGTGTTACACGAACAATTATTTCTATAGTATAATTTTAAAATATAAACATTGAGATGATTACATATTATGAGTTTAATGACCCGGAAACTAAATCCCTGTTTTGTTTAACCTTGATTTAGGAATGTCAAAAATCTAAATGAGAGGAACTTGTCTCGCTTAACCAGATTTTGGAGCATCCGTTGAGTTTTAGCCAAAACCAAAAATATCCTTAAATTTCAAGAGTTTAAGAGTAGGAAAGAGTAGTGTTAGGGCATCGGTCCAAAAAAAAATAATTGTTTTTGTTTACTTTACTATTTGTTTTTAGATGTATTTCAAACATCTGTAATACATCTTTTATATTTTATCGCGGTAATATTATTAAGTCATTCATTTTTTAAATATTATTCAATTATCAATGAAACATTTGCAGAGTAACAAATAAAGTAGGGAAACAATTTTTAAGACTACACGAAGTCAATTAAAACTAACTAATAAAATAAGACAATGGCGTAGCCAGGGTGGCTGAAGAGGCTGCAGCCCTCCCCAAAAATTCAGTAAAATTTGAAAATGCTTTCAGTATTTTATGAACGTAATACGTAAAATGTAACCATGTACAAAATTTCGTAATTTGTATAAGGTTGCTGCAAAAATCTAAACATATCTAGGACATAAGCATACCGAATTTACGAGGGATGATTAGATAAACAATGATTATATTCAATAGCTATATGTAATAATCGCATACTATATATATTAAATTATTGACCATTGCCACCCCAACCAAAAAAAAGCGAAATTCAGACTATGCGACAAAAATAAGGACACATTAAGGGGATCGGTGGCGGCCGGTTCTTAAGGAGTTCGAAATAGGGATATATACATGCGAGTTTTGTAAATTAGTGTGCAGTAAGTGATCATTAGCGTGTGCTGCTGTATAAAAGAAATAGCAGAGCGCTCCAGCAAGCGCACGTAATAGTCACCGACCACACGTACAGGAATTAGTGTAGCTGTATAATATAGATTTAAAGATATCACCAAATAAATATTCAGCAAATCCAGCAACTTTGGTCATAAGTAATTTTTGGGAAGTTCTTTAAATGAAATCGATACCCCCCACTAAGTAAAAATGAGTTTTTAACTAAATTAAGTTAACAGGTATCTGGCCGTTGTTAATGTATAGGTAATCGTAGTTCGCGGTAAATAATGTTCTGCAGTCGTTTTTTTATATAATTCTAAATGCTCGTAAAAAAAAAACAATTATATAATAATAATAATAACAAAAATGTTTTAATATATTTAAAGCGGTTCAAAAAACGTAGTAGAATATCGATTTTGATTGTACTTACGTTTTATGGTATATGCAAAGACAAGGAAGTCTAGCTATGGTATCACCTTGTATCAGTTCTTCCAAACAAATGACACATTCACCTTTATCGTCTTTTAAAACATCTTCTGCAAAATAACATGACAATTATTATATCATTTAACAGACTGTAAACAGTATCAAAGAAAGGGTTAAACCGCATATACGTCATATTTAATTACAATAAAATTATTAATAAATATGCACTGTGTATTTGGTAATATTTCATTTAAGAAATAACAGTTTAAACTAATACACATTTTATAACTTACCATTGTAAATCAGTCTAGGTTTGGTCAAGCACATAACTAGATGTACTTCTATCTCGTCTGGTAAGACAAACTTTGAACATACTGGACACTTAATTCCTAAACAAACAATTGATAGATTAAATATACGATAAAACGGTATGTGTGTATAATTAATTACTTATTATTGTATAATTTAAGTATAAAATTTTTTTTTAATCGTAACACACGATCAATAAAGTTTGTTTGTACAATAGATTTGTATAACTTTATTAGTATTAAGATTTATACATAACCTATTATAGTTCAATTAGATAGGAAAAAATAATTCTGAAGGGAACTCAATTAAATAACATGTTTTTAGGGTGTTTTAGAAATAGACAGCAGTCTTCAAAATAAATGACAAGTAATTTTTTTTTTGAATTGTCACCTAGCTAGATAATGCATATAATAGATATTAGGTAACTATTAATAATATGTTTTAATTACTTCACAAAAGGACTGATCAAATGTTTTGTAACAATTTCTAAACATTCATTTCATAATGGTACCTAGTAAAAATAATTATAAAACAATTTTTGTAAGATACTAAACACACAATATAATTGTTGAAAACAATTTTAATCCAGCAGTACTTGATAATGCGGCCTTTAAAGTACCTTATACCAGTAATGCCTAATGTCTACGTATCATATTTAACATTAAATTATTCCAATTGTTACCAATAATGTACAGACATTTACAATGATTTATTGAACATTACCTAAACGTTTATGATTTAAGAATCAAATACACAATTTTTTTATTGAACAGATGAACATAAAAATATTTCTTTAAAAACAATATATTATTATACTTGAATAATTATTTAAATTATCTTGTAGATAAAATTATAATTTTTCTTTAATTTTCTAGAGTATCATGATTTTCAATGACTTCAATATATAATATAATTTATTATTGTATAATAATTGGAACGAATAAAAATCCTTGTTTAAAAATGTTTAAAAACTATAATACATAAATACTAAACATAAACAAATATTGATTATTTTGTGTAATTTTATGAAAATCAACTAGGCAAATCAGACATTATTTTCAAACAAAAATACTTAAAAATGAGTTTTATAACACTACGACAGATGGTGAACTAAAAAATATCGTAAAATATGTATGAATGCTGCAATATATTATAATATCTGAGAAACTTTTCAGTAACCTATATAAAATAAGACTTAAATAAGAACTATCGGTGCGGGTTTGCTCAAAAACAGTCAGATAAATCGTAAACTGTATAGGCCAACCCAATCTATAATCCAACGTCACCGTAATTTTTTTTAAGAAAATAAAATGTATGATAAAAATAAAATTTTAAAAAGTTATTAATATTAAAAAAATATATTCCAAATATTAAAGCAGACATTTATTTGAGCATGAACCTAAAATATTACATTATAATATATATCTTGTCTTGGATCCTCCATGTCCAACCAAAAACCATCATAATAATATACAAACTGAAAATTATTCAACTAAAAATGTATTAATTGGTTGACTGGGGGTTTCAAAAATTTTAACCACAAAATATAGGAATATATTTGATTTCAGAGACATGTCTTGATAAGCTACAGCCTAAAGTTAAGAATGTGAACCGTGTACGAAGCGCGTGTTACTAATCAGTAATCGCAATATAGATTAACATGCATACTTTATTACTTTATGGACCTAGTTGCTGTAATATAGTATCGCCAATACTACTGTTGGAGGACAAGGGGAAAAGACGATTCTGAGTATATTATAAACAACAAAGAAATCATATTTTGACTAGCGTATTGCCAACTAGACGTCCTTGTTTCCCCTGTGCCAGCGCGAAGTGATCATTCGTGAACATATAATGGCTTATCGATTCGGCTCTCAAGGCCTCGACGACTAATAAAAATTAATTCGATATCGCTAAATAGGAAATATATAGGTACATGTACAATCATATCATAATAACAACATAGTGACGTTTTTAACAGTATAATAACAACGTTCAAAAATTACTGTGGACGAAAATACGAACTTATAATATTGTTTAAAGTGCACAACCAACAGTCCGTTGACGTTAGTGAATGGCTATGAACTTATTTACATTAGAAAATAATATAATTTCTACTTCAAAAATGCAATACCACCTGTACCTATCATACTAACACGAAAACACTACATAATATTTATTGACTATTACAATAATATAGGCTATACACGTGTTGCCCATTATCACAGATTGCGTGAAAAGATATTAAAGAGTAGCTAATATTTTTCGACAAAATTATAGCAATAATTAATATTTGATTTGTGATATTGTGTTTTCTCTTAAAAGACACATAAAGATAATAACATTAAGTCAAAACGGAAATTATAGGCAATAACTTGGATTGAATCACATCAACAAGCATTTCATAGAGTACAATAATTGCAATTCGTTTCATATTCGAGAAAAATTGCTTATTTTAACACAGACATCTGACACAAGTGTCTTATTTTAATGGTAAATAAACATATGCTAACTACACATTTAAAAAATATATTCTTTATATGACTTATTTAAAAAATATAGAAATAATGTTTAAATACATAATAATGTATTATGTATACAATTGTTAGACAGGTATATACTATATAATTACTATATAACGATTACAAATAATAACTTAGGTCCTGTACGCTTTCAAAATATGATAATATGACTTTTCAATAATATTATCACACCAAAATAACATACAGTATATTATAACATGTTATATTAAATTAAATTCAAAGCTGTTCTAATTTAATACTTTTGTTTGAAATCATTTTTTTTTACAATTACTAATGACTAGTGACTACTACTAGATTTAATTTTTAAGCCATTTTAATGAACAATTTTAAATGGAAATTTAAAGAAAAAATTAATACACCTACATTCAAAAAATAACAAAATAATTCACGATTTATTAATTATTGTGTTAAGACTTAAAAGTTTTCAAATTATTTTATTTAACTTATGCCAAATACATTAACAATTTAACTATCAATAATGTTAATAATATTATAGCGAATACTAAAAAACATAATATTATACGAATAAAACTTGCAAAAATAGGAAGTTTTATCGTTAAATTATAACTTTTTATCCTCTTATTTTTTTTTCTGAACTCGTACACAAAAAATTCTATACTGCCAATCATAATTTAGAAAACAATCTAATTATTAAGCAAACATTTTATAATTTATAGGTATAACTGACTACCTACTAGAGTTAATTTAGTTTAAACCTTCATTACAAGTGTTAGTGTTGAAAGTAATATAACTGGTCCAAGGTTCGTTTGTTAATTTAGCTTATAAACTAATATGATAAAAAAAAGAAAATTTTTAAATATCACGCAGTATTTTAACTAATTTGCGCAGTTAAAAAGTAATGCTCAAAAGCCAAAATATAAATACGGGTTGTATTATCAAGTATCGATAGCATGTAATGCTTTGTTAATAAATAATACGTTTTTCTTCAGTTAATAACATCTATAAAACAACAACAAAATTAAGAAAAAGTATATTATTGGACTACACGATTATTTTCTAACATCAACTTTTACCAGCACTTTTACACTATTAATTAGTATGCTATTTTTCTCTACTATATTACATAATATTAAATATATATATATATTATGCATGCATGTATGTGTGTGTGTGTGTGTGTGTGTGTGTGTGTGTGTGTGTGTGTGTGTGTGTGTGTGTGTGTGTGTGTGTGTGTGTGTGTGTGTAATGTAAGTTATTTTTGAATAATAATTCATACTCTTAAGTTAATTCTATTAATTTCGGTAATATTTTGTTTTGAAGATTAAATAAACATTGCACGAATAAAAAAAAACATTATTCATTAGTTTATAACTGTATCAATGGATATACCGCAATGTTAAGATGACTACGTATTTGTGTTGTTTCCATCTTACCAAAACACATGATATTCCAAAACTTATGGTTCAGTACTTCCAAGCATATCTATCTTACCCATGTATCTTGTTATTCGTTTTAAAATTTAAAAAAAGCATAACGAGGTTTAGATAATATTCTTATTTATAAATTTGATAATAGGTTAATTGGCTCCAATATTAATCATAACAGAGTTAAATCGATTTTCCAGAACGTACTATTTACTATGTTAGTAGTGTTTGTTAGATTGAGACAATACACGCGGGTACAGCGTCTTCTTAAGTATTTGCATTTCATTGTTTATTGTCTATAATATCATCTGGCAATCACATACACTTTTAAAACACACAAAAAAATTAATAATTATTGAGCTTGTAAAATTCCTAATAACATACATTATGTATCACTATAAAGTCGCTCCAAGGTTTGAAAAAAAATGATAGTAAACACTTCATTTTTTTTATTTTGAGTTTAGATAAACCAAAAAAATATAACAATTTACAATAGTGAAAATGCAAATAATTTTCTAAAATTATAATTTGAGATAAATATGCAGGTTAGACATTCTGCATAGTGTACCTATAATATTTAATTAGATGTCTATGTTTATTTAATATTTATAATTTCTAAATATACCATCGTAAAAAAACATACTTACATTTAATATCGTAACAATTAAAGACATCTTAACTAAAATAATTTAATCTGATATCATTAAATAGGTATTATAAATATTAAAAAACCATTATGAAGCATGTCATACAAAAAAATTATTATTTTTAGATTTTACTTAAACGAGGCAACAATTAATAAGTAATACTTGTTTTGATAGAAAAAAATATTATTGATGGAGATTGGTTTATCCAAGTATAAATAATTTCACAATATTATCGATTTTCATTATAGAAATAAAATATTTCTAAAGTAGGTATTGCATGTGTTGAACTCATGACTAAGTATGTAACTTAACTGTTTGAGTTATTGAATTATTGAGTAGAAGACTAAACAAAAGTTAAAAGTATAGTCATTCTGAAACTAATAGATATAATATTATTGTACCTTTAAGTACCTAACCAAGTTCTGATCTGAAATCTAAAACGATAATGATGTAATATGACAGTGTAATTACGCAAATAAAGCAACACCCGAGAACAACACTAATTTCTATTAGTTTACATTCTACTAGAAGCACTCGTATTAAGTATAATATAATATGATTGGTATATTCGCATTTCAGTTTAAGGTACTAATATTTCCAATTCATTTTAATTTACTTATAAAGAATCCATTAGCGAAATAATAAATTGTTATCACATTTTACTATGGATGCAACAATATGACGATATTAATTTTTTAATTACTGTTTTCGTCGAAAGATAAGGTTTGTTCCTAACCTAACCTTGATACCGGGTGTTCCAAGTTGTTCATACACATTTTTATGATCGATGTCACTACTCACTATATCAGTGAGTCGCATCGAAAACCTTAATATCTTGCGAATGCGGTATTTAAGATGATTACTATGACCAAATACTCTATCTCATTTAATTAATTTATTGCAACAATAAGTATACCACGAAAATTTATTGTCATTCTCTAAAACCAATTTTTTGATTTGTCACTAAATTTTTGAGAATTTACGACACCGTGGAGTTTTTTGGTAGGACAATTATTGTGTCATATTATTATTGCAGTTATAGGTTTAAAATTGAATGTGATAGTAATTACTAATTAGTAACTTGTAACTCGAGTAAGTATCTACCCTTAAAATCCGGCATTCACAAAACGCTAAATACGTTTTTGAATCCACACACTGACATGAGATCGTCTTCAAAGTTTTTAGTGAACAACAATCTCTATCATAAAATTATGACGTAAAGGCATATAAAAATGTTGTAAATGTGTTCTATATTTATTTAATAGTAACATAACAAGTTCACTATCTTTTTCCTATTTATTTATCAATACAAACATTAAAAAAAACTGTAAGACATTTTAAGGCTATTATCAACAAAATATAAACAAATACAATTTGTGATCACTATTTAATACACTTAAAGTAGATATTACTAACCTAATTACGTTTTATTTAGATTTCATTAAATGTTAGATTTTAACTATTGATAAATTATTTTCAGTTTTTCAAAAATATTGAAGTCAAATTTTTAACAATAAATGTATGTAGGTACTTAAATAAATGTGATTAGTGTTACTAAATATATATATATTTTGGATTTGATGCAAAGCAAGGATGGGTCTTACTGAATTTTCAAGTTTAAATTCCCATAATTATGTAATATATTTTATTTTTTAAGACATATTATAATTATATCTGATCCTTGGATTGAGTTTTCAATAGATAAATGTACAGTGTACACATAAATATTATAATTAATATTATAAATATTTAAACTATAATTCATAGTTTAATTTATAAATAGTAAGTATGTGCCATATGCAATATTAACTATTTGACTGCAATCTAGATAATACATTTATGTATAATAAGTAATAACTACCTATAGCAGTAGTATAGTAATGTATAGGTAGCTATTATATAACTGAGAAAAATCAATACCTACTTTTAATTTTTATGAAAAGTCAACATGCTACTGAATAAATTCCTTTTCAGATTTTACCAATATTTACTTAATATGTAATAGTCATAAATAGAACATGTTTAATGTAGATAATAATTATAAATGTATAACATACATTAAAATATTATAATAATTTATGATCAAAAATTGATAACACATCAAAATTAAATAATTGTGAATATTACAAATGAAAGGAACATTACTTGAATTTATTTTTATACTTTTAACTCATCAAAATTGATCAATAGGTAACAAATATTTTTTGAAAGTCCATTGGTTTTAATTCAATACATTTTATATGGGTTGTACCACTTTTACCATTGGTGTAAATATGAGATACTACAATTACATTAGTCAAATTACTTGACTATTCGGTGTAAAGGTTACACAAAATTTAAAAAAATTATCAATTTAATTTAAATTGAGCATTTTTTATAACTAATTATTTTTGTAAATTGTAGGTTAATCAAAAATACAACCTTAACAGCCTAGTGTCCTTGTCATCACATATGAGATTGAATAAACTTTTAATATTAACATATTTTGAATAAAATTCAACTTTACATAATATTTAGTACAGTTACATCATGTACCTATACAAATTCTCAGAATATTGATTAGAATATAGACAATAGGAATAATTTATATAAAGGTACCAGTCAGATAAAGGCGATTTGTAAAAGTTAATCCAATATCTAAATCCCGATTGAAAATTTTAATGTTATTAATTTATAATTGCCTAGGTCTAGGTCTAAACATTATAACATTGAGTGCCTATATAATAGTCAATAATAGTACTCAATGGTAAAAGGTATTTTTTTTTTTTTTGATACAGCCCACCATTAATCAATAATAAACTAGTATTTTTAATTTTAATTCAAGTTTATCATGTTAAAATACTTAAAATTATATATCTGTATATATCCGTGGATACCGATCAGTGCATCTTTTTGTAAAATAAAAAATAAAATTTATTTTTAGTTATAAACTATGATAAAAACAACTAGGCATTTTTAACTTAATTTACTATTACTAATTATCATTAAGTTATCATTGGTACAAAATACACATAACCGGCTGCTCTCACAATACAACTTTGTATAAAGTTAAAATATTGTAAAAATACAATGATAATTTCTTGAGTAATTTTTAAAATATATAATATTATTGGTAGGTACTAGTACATTTAGAAAACAGTATTTATGTTTATATGACATTAAATATTAAACACAAACTATGTGACAATAGCACAATACACAGAAGTATAAAACTAATAAATATGTAGATATATATATTATATTATGTAACATAATGTTTAATGTAGTCAACACACACACAGATATACAATAATTACTTATCGTAACTTATAATAAGGTAACAAATGGCACCTAAAAAATTGCAATGAACAAATAGTTAGGTTGATTATGAATTTTTTAAATAAAAAATTTCCTCTTGATATTTTATTGCTCACTGATAAATATGATAAAATATCAATTTTCAAATTTAACTAAAAAAAAATAATCAATTTGGTTAAAAAAAATACTATTATTTGAAAACAGGAGAAACTACAAAAAATTGACAACATTGTTCTTTGGTAAAATAGTTACACAAAACTCAACTCTTTAAAATGATTAACGAATAAAACAATAGTACAAATGTGTAACAAATTTGACCACTAACAGTAGCCTGTGACTATAAATACTAGTTTGGTAAGTTGGTAAACTATTAATTAATATTTCATATCGATTTCATACAATAAATGATTTTTCTTTAAAATTCAAAATTCAAATTAATATTTATACTCGTTTATACTTAAGTAATACATTTTTGATATAAAGCAATTCCATAGAATATTTGAATAAGTGGACAAATCAATTAATTATGTAGATAAAATTGTTTTATACAGTCAATAATGTACCTAATACATAAAATATTTTTAACTTATTGTCATCCATATGATGAAATGTATCTGTATACAGCTTAATTTGCAATAAATGTATTTAAAAATATATATTATACACCTACATTATACATGAATGCATCAACATTAGTCTAATTAAAAGCCTAATTATTATACCTATAGCCTCAATACTCATTCATAATATAAGGTGTTTATAATATATTTTACTACTTAGAGGCTTTAGTCTTTGGTATTTATAAAAGGTTAATTTTTAACAAAAATTTCTAAAAGATAACTTTCTACTGAGTTTTTAGTCATATAGGTACTGAATTATAAAACCAACAAAAGTAATCAATAGTTTTCAAGTATTAATCAATACGATAGCAAAAATCTATCACTGATGCTAATTAAGCCCAAAAACTTTAATTTGTATGTAATTTTTTATATAAAAATTAATTATTAAAAGTTATTAAATAAATATATACCTACAAATTTTCTGTTTAGTTTGATACTAGAATGTTATTGTACTACTTTTATGTTATCTTGAATAAAGCCAATCTCAATTTCGTTATCTTGACTACCACCCAATGCTAAGACTACCTGGCCGAAAATTGTCTTTTTTAACTATACTAAGTTTTTTGTATTGTTGGATTGCAGAAATGACATTGATTAAACTGTGAGAAAAACATTTGAATATGAATCATTGCACAGCAGTAGATAAGAATAACTATATGTAAGAAGTATATACAGTAGCTGTGACAAAAATAAGGAAATAAAAAATGTGGGTCCTAGACTTAGTGCCTATATTTTTATAGAGAAAATAAAATACTGCAAGAGCATGACCACAACAGTAGTTATATGGAGACATTTGTAACAAAACTAATTAATCTTTCTTGAAAAAATATGATAGTTAAGTCGAGTGGTAGTCAAAATAATGAAATTGTATCAAATTTGTAGTCATAGCATCAGGCGGCATTCAAGATAACGGAAATGTACCACTTTAATACTTAAGTTATATAAAGAAGAATATATAAGTATTTCAAAGTTTCCCAGTTTACATCTACTAAGCATTCCACCACAAATAAATGTTTTAATATTATTCCTTAGTATTATATTGATCATTGTAAAAAAAAGGAAGAAAGCATACATACCATTAAATGGCCAAATATGTGCAGGTAACGAATGAGCCGAATAAACACGTCCAAGACTGATGTTAGCAGTGACTGTAGGACTGTCCAAGTTCTGATCGTCATTTGAGCTGCTGTCAGCTTCCAAGACATCTGTGATATCAAACCGTGGACTCGTTGAGTTGCTGTTGTTGTCATGGCAATTGGGCACTCCAGACAGAGACCTGGCGCGCTGTCTGTCGTTAGCTACAGCACTGGGTAGGGAACGCAGAATGCTGAACCCAGGGTTGCCGGCCGTCTGTACAGAATCCGACCCGTTGCCGGAAGAAAACGACTGGTGGTCTCCGTGGCCGGCGCCGCCGTCATCGCCGTTGGCCGTGCTGGCCTTCGCTCCCATCTTGCATGCAACGAACGTTCACGCGAACACCGCTGCACGACGACGCGGACGAACACGGACGGTGGAGCTTTGAGTTTTTAGTCTCTGTCGCGAGCGTCGTACTATAAGCAAACGACCACCGAAAGACGACGTTCCGTCAAGCGGACGACGACGTCCGGAACATTCGACATCGATCGCCGCACCAAAAATCAACTGCCAACGTGTACTACTAATGGCGCACTTCAAATCACAATGAAATTCACTTGGAATTGCGCACAGAAACAAAACGCGTTTCAGTTCCGACTTTCCGACGACGGTATGAGAACGAAAACAAAGAAAATTAATAATAATGACGATATGATAATAACAAATAATAATAACGATATCACGAAAAATACGACGAAGATTGTTTCAAAGTAATAACTACAATAATATCGGTTAATTACTTATTTGTTGTTTCGATCATTAATTTTATACTACTTTTTTTCCGTCCTAGCTTTTCGTTCGTCGTCTCTCCGACACTCAAGTCTTTATGTCGTCGCGCAGTTACAAATTGGTAGTTCTGATAATGATGATAACATGGTCAACTGGTGAAAAAAAAAAAAAAAATAACAAGTCCCGACGTATAACATTATAACATGCAGCTATAACATAGCGACGAGGGAAGGAGGATTCCTGATCAGCTGTTCCCGACGTAATAATAATAATAATAATAATAATAATAATAATAATGATAATAATATTATTTAACATGTCGGAGTGACGAGTGTGGCGACGGTGTTGTCTTGGCCGTATACATTACATAAACTTAAGGCCAAAGTCTCGATTACGACCGTACAGACACACTACCACAGAATAGCATGAATAGACAATGTTTTGTGGTAGTGGTGGTACAAACCACCCACTGCGTATTAAACTGCAATAGTGCAATGCCGATTATTATTGCAATACGTACCTATTATATTACGCTAAACGTAATTTCACCAATCGTGGTTAGTGGTTACGTTTTACAATTCGACACATCCACATAGCTATGCGCGTATTGGTATAACTATTAATTACTGCGTAAGAAGTAAGGTATAACTAGAGGCGTATTTAGTCTGAGGCCCCCAAAGTTCGACCAAGATGGGAGGTGGAGGGAGCAGTATGGTGACAAAAAAATACCCCCTAAATCCCTAGTAATTATTTTTTTTTTTACTCAAACTAAGGCCTGAAAGAATTATTTTTAATATTTATATGATGAGTAATATTATAAGTAGGATTGTAGGAAAATAGTTAGGTGTATTAGGTCATATTTTAATATAGATTTTTTTTATTACATTCTGTGGGCTATAGCATCACCCCATAACTGTTTACTATTTAATAATTTGATTTCAGTGGTTAATGGGGCCTTAAAACCTCCATCTCCGAAAGCCGATATGTCACCAAGTGCTATGCCAAGTCCAATGCTATGCCACTGAGTGTCTGAGTATAACTTATTATTATAGTCTGTATTACGTGGATACTCCGGGGCACAAGTACCCATTGAATTTGTTTTCATAAAGTGCACCTCTCCATTAAATTTAAAATCATTAAAATATTCTGTATAATATACAATAAAAATAAATAATATTATGCTACCTACTAAATATACTTAGACTTAAAAGTTACAATATGTAAATGAGGGAAGGATTTCACTGGTATAGATACTCATGTATACACTACCTACTTCATAGTTACAACTTAGGTAAGGTAACCTATGTAAGTAGGTACTTCATACCTACATGGGTAGGTACAAACAATTGTAACTGCTTCTCTAGACACTTTAATACATATAAAATATTCTCCTCTACAAATTTAGTTATAGTAACTAGTATAAATTCTTATATAAGTTCAAATTGCTCTTTTTTGATTTTGTTATGATAATTTGCAAAATAGTAAAATATTTTTTTCGAAATTGATGCTTTTTTTTGCACATTAAATATTCTTTCAAAATTGTACACCCGTGTATGCTATAGGTATTCGTCCAGCAAACGTACTATAATAAATGCCCAAGGAAATGTTAACATTACCTGTAACTTATACTCGAGGTAATGAATTGACTTATTATTAAATTTAAAGCTACATACAAGAACTTACAGTAAAAACAATATTTGTATTTGCACGTCCAGTGGTGTAATTGCGGAGGCAAACGCATCATTTTGCCCACCCAGATAATCCATCAATAAAAATCCGTGGTGGGAAGGTGGGTGCTCAGGGTTTTTATGTTCATAAATAAGTTATTTTGCCTCCCCCCCCCCCCATTGGGATTTTATAAAGTTAGCCACTGTGCCCATGATGCTTTTTAAACATTTTTCGAACAAGTTACATATGAATTTTATTAAATTGCTGCAATATTTTCCATACCTACCAACATACTCATATTTTGCTTCAAAATGTGCAAACACAGATAATGATGTTCTTATATACAAGTTACTAGATGAATTCATTACACAAATAAAAGGTAGCACAAATATGGTTTTGCTATAAAGTATAAATGCAAATTTGCTGTTGTATACAAGTGATATGTAAGAGACAAAACAATGAACATAATAGCAAGTAACAAATTAAGAGGTACCTATGCGGGTGACGGGCGTGTCGTCCTCAATATCTTAATTACATTGATATTAATCATAATAATTAAATTTGGGGATTTAGGTTTGTGTAGGAGAGCATTCGCCACCTTGAAATTTAAATTACTAACTCTTGGCCAACTGTTGAGCAGTCGCTAAATGCTAATAGTGTTTAAGATGTGCATATCTACCAAAATTGTATCTGAGATTGAACTCTATTGCTGTAGCCCACGGCTTTAGATAGAATCTAAAGCCGTGCTGTAGCCTGTAATGCATTCGGTCGAAGCGTCCGGACCATAGACATATTAATATGTCTATGGTCCGGAATCCGGATGATAACTGCAGCGCTTTCAACCGGCTTGATTATGAGCTTTAGTGAACGGACGTAACGAAACACTAAATACTTTGCTCGCTAGATGACGCTGCCGTATACGTTATTTTTACTTTTTTTGGGAGAACAAAAGTTTGAATGATCGGAGTGACGGAGTGTAGAATTTATAATGAATATTTTAAACATTGATAGGAAATATCAAATATTTGAAAATACATTTGCGTAAATCTAGTTTATTATGAAATTTAATTTTATTTCGATTTAAATAATCAATATTTCTTTTATAATTTTTGTAGTATGAAAATAAATTATACTATATTAAAATTTCAAATAAATTCCATCTCAAAATATGCTGTTGGCTAAACAGTGCATCATTTATTAATAATGATTAACAAACTTGGTGTTATTTATATAGTGTGATAATAATTATATTAACTCATTTAAAAATATGATAAATTAATACAATATTTTTAAAATTTATGCTATGCATCATTTTTATAATATTTAAAGATTTTCCCCTACCTGAATACCTGATACTTTTCTTTGTTCTTGTTCTTTGAACGGACAGGGAACTAATTAGAGTAGGAGGAAGATCCAAAATCTCACACTTGAAAATTAATATTATATTCTTATAAATCTATTGAATCAATAAATTATTATTAAAAATTATTGTTGCAAAAGCATTGGCAAGGCTTTATTACAAAAAAATTAGACTAAATCCTATTATTTTATTTTATGTGAGCATTTTACTAAAATATCTTATTATTGTTAAATTTACTAAATTTAGTTACTTTGAGTTTTATATATTATGGTATTGATATCATCTCTGTTCTACTATTAACACAAATACCAGATACTAGTAGCTAAAATATAGGACTATTTTTTAAATAATCAGTGGATCAAAAATTAGTGATTTATTTTTGTTGACATACAATTTTTCAATCCAACTATGAATCATACCAAACACATCTTAAAATGTGAATAATACGATTTGCACTGGAAATTCAGTTTTTTAAAGTTTAATAGAATAGCATGGCAGATAAACCACTACTAACTAAAGATCTCAATGATAAAATTGTCAAATATAAAAATTAAAAATTAACTTTTTCTTAAAATAAGCCTAACAAATTACATTTTTTTTTTAATGTTTTAAAAAAAAAATAAACATAATAAAAACTCAGTAAAATAATATACAAGTGTAAAACAATAGTTAAAACCTTATGTTGTTATTTTTATTGTTCTAAAATATATTTACAAAAAAAACTATGAGAATTAGTTTGAAAGTACATAAATTATTTATGAACAATATAATATAAATATAGTAAGTGACTTGTCATTTGTCGAAGAAATAATAAACTAAAAAAATTAAAATAAACCACTAGAGTCTGAATAGTAAATTATTCACATAATTACATTTGGACCAGAATTAATCATCCTATTAGAATTGAATACTGATAAAATTTGATAGAAACACTCAACCTTATGCACAAAACTATCCTGTAAAAAAAAAAAAATTATATGAATAATTTTTTCAAAGATTAAACATTAGGAATTTGAATGTCCAGAATTTCAATAAGTTCAATTATTAGAGATTTTAGAATATCTGAGATCGTATGATTTCATAGTTTTGTGACTTAGAAATCTGACCATCCTGTAAAATCATAATACCTATGTATTAAGTTAAAATTTAGTCATTATGTTCATTACTTAATATTGAAAATTATTATCATTATATTATATTTCTACTTAACATAAAATAGAATCCCTATTATTTCTTTATTTTATAAATAAATAAATAATTATTCACATAACAAAATCCTTACCTATAAAAAAAATATAAATGATAGTCCATATATATGATAATAGATCAATAATTAATCTCCTTTGATTTACTATGTTGATTCAATAATGAAGCCGGACAGTCATCTTAATGTAATTGATGCTAAAATTAAAATCAACCTATGAATAAAATAAAGTACATTAAATATCATGTATACATATTTTAAAGGTTATACACTCACTCATAAAAAGTATTTGCAACAAATCATCATGCAATGTACAGCAACATCAAATATCCTTGAATGAAGACCCACATTTTAATATTAAATGTAATTTTTTATTTACAGGCCAATGCAAATGCAATGATCATATTAAAGCGAATCGAGTAATTAAATTTAAGAAAGAATTATTTTGACTAAATGCTTTGTCTGTTAATGTTACATACAAAACAAATATATCGGTAATTGATATGAAGCTCCCAGTTATTTCTTTTTAAAATTGATCCACATTGTAATTGGCATCTGCTATACTTTCTTCCATGATGCATAGGTATGATTTTCATAAAATTCAGCACCAGAGCACCTACTTACCTAACTCAAGTTTTGGCACCAGTAATAGCACACTTTCATTGAGCAAGGACTTTTTCCCCAATTTCAAGATAATTGAATTTTCTTGAAGTGTTTGGGACATCTATTACTTACTCATAAGTCATGATATAACAAACAGGTGTAGATACAAAAAATAGCAGTCATTTCTTCATAACAATTTGTAGACATCAGAATGATGAAGGTCGTTACCAAAGACAATCGACAGAAAAAAAAAAAAAAGTGACCGTAGAAAACGAAGCTGAATTTCCCAAAGATACGGCTAACATTTTTGTGCAAATTGATCCATTGAAATAAATTGTGTTGAAAAACATGTATTAGTCTGAAGTAGTCTCCATGACTGACATCCCTAATTTATTTTTGAGTCATAAGATAACTTTATAGATGTAGTAAGATTTATATATATATAGAAGTAGAATTTTAATTTGTGGCCCATGGTGGTTCTTTTCTACGACGACAAATCAACGAAGACTTTCATTTATTAGATATATACATATATATATGTGATTATGTAGAGATGGGGACGAAACCATTCTGAAAGTCAAGCTTCGGTCGAACCGCAGCTTGCTTTGCAGTCGATGTTCTCGTTATTGGAAGTAAATACAGCACCTGCAGCCTTAAGAAAAGCCAAACAATCCTCGCGCTTATCGAATGCCATTTGATCTTGAATGGTCGAAATTGGAATAGTTGGACGGTAACTGTTATATCATAATAAAATTATCTTTAAAATAATGATTTACTAAAAAATGAAATATTAAACTAAATATATTAAAAATAAAGCTATATCTGATATCTGTAGGTACTTGAATTGAATACATATTCTAATAGAATATGATTTCAAAACAAGGAGGTTCATAATTTTAATAGAAGTTTAAAAATAATAAATAAATATTAGTTTTTGAGACAATTTTAATTTAAAAGTATGGTTTTTTAAATGTAAAAATATTATTTATGAGGTAAGCAAATAACCATATTAAATTAATGCAAATACAAATATAATTGTAGGCTAATGACTTAGCTGTTGAAGCCTTTAAATTCAATAATAATAATAAAAATGGTCTAGAACAAACACAAATAATTATCTTAACCCAGAAAAATTAATCAAATTACTATGTGCTATTAATAACACAAACAATTAATACCTGTACGTATTATGTAACGCCCTGAAAAATAATGTTATAGTGAATGATAAATTGTTTGTATACATACGACTTGGCAATAGCCAAATAGAAGTTATTCCGCTCTCTAGTCAGAAACATATCCATTAAGTATGAGGCCATTTTAGGAGCAATTTTGTACAATGAAAATAGCTGGACATGGTTTCCTAACCACCAAGCATCTTTGATTTTCAATGCAAAATCTACACACTTGTCTTTGATTTTTGACTCCTTTATATATAATACAACATTGTTCAACTCTGCAAGATCCAATTTTTTACATTAATTCAGTTATAGTAGTAATAACAATTTAAATTGTACAAAATAAAAATTACCACATAAAGCTCTTGTATATATACAATACAATATACTGTAACAGAGGAATTCATTTCTATGTTTTTGAGCAGTTGGATTATCTTTTAATTCCTCATATAAGTCACACAACTGAGTCTGACATTGATTAAATTCTCCCATATCACTTTTTTCTAAAGCTATTCTAGCGTGTGTTTCATATACTTCAACTGTAAACGGATCCCTAATACCTTGCACCTATAATCAATAGTAAATTGTTGATTTAAAAATAAAAAAAATTCTAAATTATTAAGTAAGTTTCTTACTGTCAAGTCTTGTCGAATAGATTTTAATTGATCACATGCATACAGGTAGTCACTATTACTCATCCATTTTGATTTAACATGTTGCAATGAATTTACTAAAATCCTAAGAGGTCTTACAGCATCAGCGTCTGGAGCCTGGTAAATTTTTAATTAAAATGAATAATGATATAAAGGTACTTTTGATATAACTAGCAAAACAAATATAATAAATGCAACTAACTGCTGTCAATCTTAAATATTTTTTTTCTAAATCAATGCATGTTCCAACAATATGGCAAGAGTCTATATGAAATTCATCATCATCCATAGAAGATAACTTTTGTGAATGATAATCATTTTTTAATATTTGACGAGGCTTTTTTTTGGGACTTCCCTGGGATGAAAAACGAGCAGCACGTTTGGTCAACAAATGTTTATCATGATTTGGTTTATTATTTACAGAACCATATTGTTGATATATATGAGCATCTTCATTATATAGTCTAGAAAAATAAAATACCAGATGAGTGAAAAAATGCTAATATTATATAACATAAAACATGAACAATAATAATATGATTATTTATCTTTGAACATACTACAATTAAAATAAGGGAAAATAAATGCTTACTTTTTATTTTTATTAGTATATCTACTCTTTTTGCTATTACTTTCATCGCTACTAATATTAAGAGGAATAAAATCATCACTATTTTGTCTTTTGTTTTCACGTAATGGACTGTTTTTCTTTTTAACATCAGTATTAGATCTAAAATAAAAATATGTAGTTGAAATAATTTTATAAATTATATAACCAAATATTATAATCATAAAATTATACAAACATAATACATATTATTAAATAATGTTAAATTGGCTGCAATGTACTCATTTTACAATATGTATAATATGTATATACTATATGAATAGACATTTAAATACTATATATAGCTTGTTTCACAAGTTTAAAACAAGCCATATGATTGAATACTTACTCATTAGAACTATTTGATGAAGGAGACAAACAAGATTTGAATTTTGATGTAAAGTAGCAGTTAACATAGTTATTTGTAGATTTTTTGAATGCAATTTTGATGATAGAATTTTTATTTTTACCATTTTCTTGATTTTGGTTTATTGTAATATTTTCGCTTAATAACCTATTAATAGAAAACATATTTCAATCCAAATGAATTATTTAATAGTATAGAAAATTATTAATAATTATAAACAAGACGATTGTTCCACCTATACATTTAATAATTTCATATTTAAAATTATATATTTATATTTTTTTTTGTATTTAAAATAGAATATTTAAAATTTTTAGCTTCTCTATAATAAGCAAATGGGATAAATAAAAATATTATAAAACTTTTCAGTTTGAATACAAATCATCCTAAAAATCCATGAAAAATAATACATACATTGGCATTGGTTCTTTGGTCCAGTCTTTAATCCACAATGACCCATCATGATTTGCATTAGTCAATTTTCCTTTTAAAATTATATCCATTCTATCTCTGTCTATTTTATTTATACATTTATCTTGACATTTTTTAATATACTCCCTAAAAAAAAAAAAAATTTAAATAAATATATTCTTAATACAAAAAAAAAATTTTAATTACCTCAAACTAGAAGGACAATTATCAGGTAAATCAAAGGTATTTTGTTTCTTTTGAACGGGTTGAATTTCTTTGGGTGGTGGTGGTGGTTGCTGTAGCGTTGGTTTGCTGGGAACTATAGGAGTAAAAGAAAATAAAGAATTTGATATTGTTTGTTTTGGAGTAGGAGGAGGAGGTTGTGAAATAGGAACAGGAGGAACAAAATTAATAATAGGATACATGGGAGGGGCAATTTGTGTAGTTTGGTTAGCCATAGCTGCCTCCATTAAGTTCCTTTGTTTTTTTCTCCATTTTTTTCTACCATTTTTAGTTTGAGGCATGGGAGGTAAGGATGATACATTTGGTTGAGGTGCTAGAAATATATAGTTTATATTTTAATTTAATAAAATCAATATATCTCAATATGTGGTTTATACTTCGTTCCACGGGAGATGTAACTATTTTCACACATTCAACTGTTATCAGAAAAAGCATGGAGTCCAAATTCTCCCCCTCCCCCTCTTACCAACTGACAGGGAGCCAAAAAAAAAAATGGGACCAATCACACATTTAATGATCATAATCAAACAGGTGCAAGTGGTGAGAGAAGAGCAGTACAGACAAAAATGAGTTCTTCTCTCGTAGAACATGGTATATCAATGAATTATGATGTACATTGTACATAATAATTATATAAGTATAGTATGCAGTCAAAAATATAAATATTTTTTTATATATTAACTAATGTAATTAACTATTTAACAATGATGTTTTTCGTTGGCTGGTCAGTTCGCGGTTAGCCCAGTTTGCCGTCTCCAGCATATTTACTGAGCTAGGGGAACAAGGCAACCGGCCGGAAAAATGTGATCATCTATTTATCTATTTCGACAATAAATAGTGATTCCAAGAACCAATAAAAATTATAAGGATTGTAAGGAGACAACGACATACAATTCACAACATTTTATCAATGGGTTATAGAGCTTAGAAACCTACATGACAGCTGTTGCCTTAGAAATAGTATTCTGAGAAAAACTGTGCTGCAATTACTGAATACAAGTTATGATAATTTAATTGCATAGCCATAGCCGCCTATTTGAAAAACCAATGACCTATATAATTAGATAAAATACAAGATAATAAACGCTACCTCTGGTTTTTTTTTATCGTATTTCAATTCAAAATTTTTTTTCAATAATATTTATTGTATATAAATTATATTAATTTAATTAATGAAAAAAATGTTAGGTATTTTGTTAATGTAATGATGAAGATCCTGGTTCCCTCAACTTGGACATACCTTGCAGGTTAGGTAAAAATACTAAACTATAAATTATAATAATATTAATTTTAAGACATAACACAAGAGGGCGTTAAGATAAAATATGTATGCCAAGTGATCCATTTAACATAGGTACAACACTCATTATTTCTAAGAGTTTTAAGGTTTTTGAATAAAATATGGTATGGTTTCTAGTGTTACAAAACAATATTTTTAACTTTTACTTTTTCAAATGATAACATACAGTATTATATCATGTCCCAAAGCAGAATATATTTTCCAAATATTAAGAAATGTTCTTGGAACTTTTACTTCTGATCCCTTTAAATACCAACTATATTTATTTTCCTATTAGAATAGATGCTGAAATTGAAAATTTAAACATTTTTTCTACTATACAATTTTCTTTAGATACACAAAAAAGAGAATGAAGGCAACAAAATTGATAAATACATTCATCAGTGCTCAGAATCTAAAATGTATAGTGATTTATAAGTATTCAATAATACAATAATGATAATAATGTGGATATCCTAGCTGTAGTATTTTACATTTGTTCATTGCATACTTTACTCATATTTATAGTTTGATAGATAGTCCACAAAATAGCTGTAGGCCACATACTGGAAGGTAGCCAATAAAATTGTATATTTTCTATTTAGGGGTTTTATGATACATAACTATGATCATACTTTTGATCTGAGTGGGGTCCACTGTATTCATAACACCACCAATGTGAAATGGAATGCCACTCTTATATAAAATATAATATAGTAGATACCATGTACAAACAATACAAAAGAAGTATTTAGCGGCATTGATTAATTGATCAACACATTTTACAACAATTATATTACAACGCATATTAATTTGAATATAAAATTGTAACTGTAAGGTGTATATAAAAAGGAATAATTTAAACTTACGTAGAGGCACATCACATATTCCAGGAGCTGGTGGTGGAGAACCAGGAGGTAAAGGTGGAAGTTTATCTAAATCATCACCATCAAATTGAGGTGGAGGGGGTTGTGAAGGAGCTGGTCCATTTGGCAGAGGAGGAGAGTTTTCTTGTGAAACAGCACCAGTTTCTAGTGTGCCTGAAAATATATCAAAATATATATTATTTTATGAAATAATTTAGTAAAATTAATACTTTACCTCCATGAACAAATGGTTTGAAGTTAAAATTTAATGATTGACTGGGAAAACTTTGAAATCCTTGCTAAAAAGTAAAACAAAATGGTATGTATAAGGATAAGAAAAAAAGAACAGTAATTGTTTGTAGTTAAATTTTAAGCCATACCTGATTATAGCATTGTGCAGCATAAAATGCATTCATGTTGTACATTTGAGGTCCCGTATAACTAAAAAATAAAATCAGTATTGATATTTAATACAAATATTATTATAAATAAATAATTCACGTAGCAAGCTTTAGTATTTCATTTAAGTCAGTTAATAATATAACTATTTCATATTATGTAGCACTTACTTTCCATAAGACCAGTTCATTGGCTGAGGCCAGTTTGGATATTGATTATTAGTACCAGGAGTTCCTGGATTTTGACTCTGATCTGCCATAACTAGAATTAACAATGAATTTAGTTAAAAATAAAATACTTATATATATTGTACCCATCATTTTAATAAAAATGTCGGTTATTGTATTCCAGCGGCCAACACAAGGTAATAACAAAAATCCTAATTTTATAATCTGAGTCCAAATTATATAGTACCTTTTTATTTTAATTTCATCAATCTGTGTGAAATAAACACATAAAATATTGAACGTTTAAACTTTAAAGCAATCACATCAGACTGGAATAAAAATAATTTGAGAACTTGATTTATTTTACCAATACTCCAATATTTGTGAATTTCTTTGAAATAATACATAAATAAATGTGTAAAATTCATATCTCCTTCAGAAATAAATTTATATTTAGGCATTTATCATTATTTATGTTTTTTTCTACATTTTATAAATAGGTAAACATTCTACATTTATTCATTGTCTTACAAAATGAAGTATAGTATTAGTAACTAAATAAACTATATGTGTGTATGTCAAGACATTTTAGAACATTGAAGAAATACAACATTATTTATACTTAATTACAAATATGTAGGTAGATACTTAAGGTTTAACAATTACATCATATTTTAATATTGTTCAACAATTATTAAAAATTAAAATCAAGTATTAAAGTAACATTTTCGAATGAAAATTAAAAAAACTAAACTTTATAATTAATGATGAATTCAAAGTTTAATTTAAAATAATACCTATTTATTATTCATCGAAATATATAAATGAGCATTGAGTTTTTACACTGTAAAGTTGGGAATTACTTTAGAGAGGTCTTTTCTTGAGACATTATTTTTCCATATTATATTTATTCAAATAACTCTTCATTTGAGATATTAAAATGTATAAATTACCAACTGAGAATTCATAGTACTTTGTGTCTATAAATGAAAAAGGTTTATTAGGTCGGTGCCTGGTTATTCCTTGCATTAAAATGTTAAATTCTTCAATTGTTTAACAGAAATAATAAATGCATAGCCAACCAAGACCACAGAAAATAGACTTACGTTATGTAGGTCATTGATAAAATAAATTTTTATTATAAAATCTATGTAGTTTTCCTACGTTTAAAATCGATATGTTTACATTCTCAGACAACCAGTGACTGTCATTGACAGATGCTAATTTTAATGATGACTTTAAAACGTGTACAAACCTCTGCGGCGGTGAAATGTTTGATTTTGTTGGTAGGTAAGTTAAAAGAAAAACGGGCGTTAAAAAAACTGCCACACAGGGATATTCGGGTCGTTTAAAAAACTGTTAAAAATGACGAACTGGATTAAAAACAAACGATCGGAAAATGATGCATATTAGACGACAACATAATTGCGATCCACAATAATTATACTGTTGAACTGTTAGTGTAAAAAGTCCTTTTCGGTACGCGAACCTGCGAAGGTGTACTGACGCATATGATGCTGCGCACTGCGCCGATGCAGACTGATGCGGAGGAGAAATGGAAAACAATGTTCGTTACCCAATGATTCTAACAATCTGACGACCTCTCGATCGAGTAACGACGGACGGACGGACGACAATCATAAAAAAATTAAATCCGACATTCCCACAATCACTCCGTTCACAATCTAGCAATGAATTCGAGAGTCGAGGTGTCCGACATTGGCAACGTCGCACGGCGATGTTTCCAATTACATTATGTACGCGGCTGTAGAGTCTTTGGTTAGGTAGGAACGCACGTGCGCCGGTTATTATGATATTTTACGATGATAACGTCGTGTTCACAAGTTACAACTGTCCAACAATCAACAATCTTGCATTCTTGCTAGTTAATACTAAAGTATTATAACTTCTAAGGCCGTCAAAATGTTGCGAAACTCAAAACTATATAGTTGTTTCGAAAAGCTTAACGTTGATTATCCTGAAGGTGAAATTGTGCAGATCAATGATGAATTCCGAAAAGTAAGTTGTAATTCTTAGATGTGATACTCGCCATAAAAAAATCCTTACCTTAAATTGAATTACCCCTCATCACCTGTACTTACACTTAAATATTCCCGATATGGCTGTGTAGGTACATTTTCCCTTTACAATATATCTAATATTTTGTTTTATTTAATCTGTATTTACATCAGCACTAGTACTCAACTTTATTTGGAGCTACAATATATCTCATTGTAATTATTTTAAATTTGATAGTACCAACCTATATGTAGGAACAAAATAAATAAATAAAGTATTAATCTTTGTAAATTTTAATACTTATTGTCTTAATTGTATCAATTATTTTAGGCAGTTGAAGAGATATGTGATGCATTACTCCATACAAAGATTGGATTTTCCAGTGTTACCCAAGATTCACAAATGATGTATATTTTCAGATATTCATCTTCAATAATAACACGTTTTCTAAATGCTGATAATGATGAACCTGTGAGTTAAAAAAGTGAAATACCTAATGAAACTAGTGAACCAAAAATTGTTCTGCCATATGTTTGTATGGAGAGCATCCTCCGAATGTATTCCAAGTATACTCAATGGTTTTATAGATTGTCCTAAGTTTATTTTAGCTAAAATTAACTTAAAAGTTCCATCTTTTTACTAAGAAATAAATCCTCTGGGATTTTGTTATCCCAGTTATGCCACATCTATTTAGTAATAATCATTATTCAAACAGTCATTTTTGTTGTATCTTACATTCTGGCAATGAAATTTATGATTTAAACAATTTTTCTGATGATATAAATTAACTAAAATCATCAATTTAATTAATGCTTAATGTACAAACTGTTCACTATTTTTAGCTTAACTACCTATCTAATTTATAACTTCATACATCAGTGGTGAATGAAATTACAACTAAAAGTTCTAATAGTTTGATTGACCCACCCACCCCTTCAAAGGGCATTGAAACAGACATCAAAAAGTTATGTCCAGTAAAAGATCCAGGATGATTTTTTTAAATATGCCCACCACCATTTTTTCCTTTAATAGAATATTTATTCAAAATCTGATAATTAGAATTTTTGAGTATACCTACCTAAAGACCATATTTTCAAATTTATGATATTTTTTGTACTACTTGAGGAGTACCCTCTGGCGGTGCAAACTTCTATTATTTTTTAAATGAGACCCCCCCCTTTGTTTAAAAATTATTTAACCAATGATATTTTTAAAAATATTGATGTAGGTATCTTAATTAAAATTCTTGTGAGTAGTTTCTGAGCTATTAAAATGCTTATACTAAAGATAATAATCCTCAAAAATGGTTTTATATATATAGAAACTGTATGTAATGTGAGATGTAGTATTTATTTTATTTTGATAATTTTTACAAATTATTTATATTGATAAATCAATATACTCTGTTCACGTTATGAAGCGACTCAGGCGGCGACTGGGTTTCGTCAGTGATGGTCAGACACTTCTCCCACCCAATGACTCGTTACGCTAGCGCTGGGGAACGAAGCCATACCCATGCACAGAAGTCGGCCGCCGAGGTCGCTTCTAAACGTCATAGCAATTGCTAACTTTTTCAAATCGTTGAAGCTCCCTATTTACTAAATCCATTACCATAGTCATATTATTCTAAGAACACTAAGTTACATTACTCAAAAACTACTTGCTTGAATTTTGATTTAGGTACATCAAAAAATGCTCAAAAAAATATCTGTTTAATAATTAAGAATGAAAGAGTGAGGTTAGAACCTATTTGAAAAATTGAAATTTGTATCATCACAGCATCATCCTTAAATGGGACAAAAAATGATCTTGAAGTGTATTTAAAAATTCCCTGAAAACTGAATTTTAAAATATGCATAGTTTAAGCATAAAAATAGGGTGTTCATGCTTACAAAATTATCCTGTGTATACATATATTGTATCATTTAATGGCATTCCTGTGTTTAATACAATTATAACAGAAATACTTAGAAGGTATACTTTATCAGTTTACCCACCCAATTTTTACTACCTGAAGTCCTAAATATGTGTTCAGCACCATTGATAATATACGTATTAATTCTATGTTCATACCCTTTGGGAAATATAATTTCAGAAAAATGTGTTTAATTTTAATTTCCATTAAAAACTTTTTCCAGCTTGATGTCTCAAATTTTACTGTATTTATGAAATTTATTCGACTTATTACAAAGCTTAAAACTTTGGTAATATCAGAATTCATTGATAGCTGTTTTATGAGAAAAGATGACCTCGATTCAGTTGTATTTAACTATAACAAAGAACAGAATATATGCGATACTTATAAATCAAAACTAAAATACTTTGAAACCAACTCCGATGAATCAGAAATATACTTGGTAAATGAGTATTTTGTAAGTAATCAAAACATTTTAACATAACTATAAAAAAGAAAAGTGTATATTTTCTAGTTTATAATGATCTGTTTAATTGATTTTCAGACATATTTTCTATTTGAACATATCAGAATGCTATCAAAATTAAATAACAAAAATGTACCTCTAGAAAAAAATATTAAGCTCTTATTAGAAGTTGCTAATGATGAAATGTTGGTTAAACATTTCCATGTTATTTCAGATATTCTTCCCCAAACAACAAAATTACTTATTTTGAAAAAAATTACAAATTGTATTGCCAAGCCTGAGTTTAATTTACAAAGTTGTGAATTTCTGAAGTCTAAAAATAAAGATTACAAGTAAGAGCTCTAATATAGAGCTATCAATTTTTATTCATTATATATAATACTTATATTTGCTAAAATTTAAAGACCATATTTATGACATTTACCTTGTTTATCTTTATAGGTTAGAAATGTGTGCTGTAACCTTTTTTACGCTTCAGAACATTTGTGAAGAATTAGAAAATCGAAAAATTAAACAATCATCACAAATTTTATCCAAGTTTAATGTTGAAAGTATTATTTCTTTAATTGATTCACCTTTTGATGACCTTTTTGAAAAAACTTTTGAAGAATCAGCAAAACGTATTACATTTTCTGAATACCAAAACATCATAGATTTTCCTTCAGAGAAAATCAAAAAGTATGTTCTTTTGTTTTTTTATAATGATAATTTATTATACATAGGTAATTCAAATTTAAATTTCAAAATTAAAATTCTGTAAAGATATTCGACACTCAATTATTTGAATGGAGGATACTTGTTTAATATCCTACTTACATAAAATTAAATGTATAATATTTTTCTTTCTTGGCCATGCTACTCTCTTTGTCATTTAAACCATCTTTACAATATCCCACTACTTTCCTCTGTCTTACACTACTGCATGCCAATTTTCTATATCCTTAGCATTCAGATCTTCTGTCAATCCATCTCTTTCTGGTGTTTCCTCTTAGATTTCCTTGAGCTTTCCGTTTGAAAGCCACCTTTAGATTGCTTCTTTTTTTACGATATGGCCTAAACATTGGATTCTTTGTCCTTTGATAAAGTTAGTTTCTGGTGCCTAGTCCATAATTTTTTGTAGTTCCTTATTGTATCTTCTTCGCCAACTTCCCATATTCGTGCCAAACACAGGGCCACAGATTTTTTGTCATGTCTTGTTATGTACATTATTAAAATCAATAACATTAATTCACCACTGCTTTGTCAAAATAATTCTTATTTTGAACATTAAAGGATGGGTCTATTTCAAGTCATGCTAAAATGGCACAAACACATTTTGCATGCTCACTGTGGCACTATTTTTACTTCAATTGACTTAAGAAAAATTATTTTTTGAAACCATTATGAAGAGATTTGCAAAGCTCCCAAATTATTCCCTCTCTGTACACGTGTCTCAATTTAATAATAAAGTGGTTGGCCAGTAAAATGTTTTGTTTTACCCAAGGCCACCTAACACATTACATTAATTACTTAAACACCCAGAAATAACTATTACTTTTTTAAATTGAAGCAATTAGTTTAGATTTGTAATTATTCTGTTGATAAATTATATAATATTTTTTTTAAAATTATTTTAGGTGTCTAAAAATCTTAGAATTATTATGTATTTCGTTAAGAGGTCATCAAAAACAAATTCATAACAGTCCGTTTTCAATTGTACTTTTATCCGTACTTTCTGATTTTATAATGGCTACTAATCTTGACAATTCTACTATTATAATGTTGATTGAAATTATTATTGGTAATTATATTTAAAATATTTTCAGCATTCTTAAAATGTTATTATTAATCATAACATTTTTATCATTTAGGCTTTTTAGAAATCAGTAGACTTCCTATGCATTTCCTTGCAGTATCTTTTGCGTTTAATATTTATCAAAAATGTAAATCTAATGAAGAGCTGGGATATAAATTGATACATTTATTTAAAAGTATTTCAAACAGTATAAACAAACAATATGGATTACAAAAACAAGGGATAATAAAGGATTTGAAAAAATGTATAAAGGTTGACAAAAATTGTGTAGATAAAGCAATTCTAATATCATGTTTCTTGAGTGATATTCCTGTAAGTGTATATTACTTGTCTTAAAATTAACTCTATTGTTATTTGCATTTTCTAAATCAATATTTAACCTATACCGTAGTATATTTTTTTTAATAATAGGATGATTTATTAAAAAAAAATTAAATTGATGACATAATTATTTTTTAATTATTTACTGTATATTGAATATAATATATTAACAAAATTCTTTTATTTTAGGAAACACATTTGATTACAAATACAGTCTACATTGAATTTAATTATGCTCTAAATGAATTTGTATTACTTTCTTCTTCCAACTACATCTCAGAAAAGCATCTTTTAGTTTATCCTTACGCTGTATCATTGAATTTTTCAATAGTAAATCAAAATGAAGATTGTTTATTCAACAATTTATCTATACTTGAAGACTACATTACCATTTTAGTAATAATATTTTAAATAAATGTATTATTATTGTATAATAGAATAAATAATGAATAATTATAATCAATCTGTATTATATTTTTTATTTTTAGTTCAACAAAGATGTAAAAGTGCGTTTGGAAGATAAAAAATTTCTCTTAAATACTATTTGTAAACATTATGAAGTGGTTGATCATTGTTTACCAAAAAAGTTCTTATTAAAATGTTGGGAATATGTATTAAACCCTATTAACATGGATGATAATATTTCTAAAGTATTATTAAATTTATGTTCTTCTAATGATTTAATACAATTCATAAGTATTTTGAAAATTGAAACAGTAAGATGTTATTTGATAATTTATAATTAGTATTGATGTTGTAAGTATCTTTTTTATTTTTTATAAATATATATTTCTTTTTTAATTAGAAGTTTTAAACCCATATTATACTTCAAATATTGTGTTTCAACTTAGTAAAATAATTTAATTAATTATTTTAAAGATTCTACAACATCTAAATTCTTGACATACATACATTAATCCTTGTACCTATATTAAAATGAATTAACTTTTTTATTAGATAAAAATCATTGAAGGAAATGAATCAGTTAAAAATCAAGATTATTATGAATATATTCATAAACTGTGGTCATTTTTACTAAACATTTCATTTTTCAATCAAAAAAAAAAAATTCGCAAGGATCACATAAATCATTTTTGTTTTGTTTTAAATAGAACTTGCTTATTTAACACAAAAAAAATTCAAACAGAACAAGGTTTAATTTTATTATTAAAATTAGTTTGTTCATTACTGCAAATACCCTGGGTAAGATTTATTAATTAGTTGGTTTATTAATCCTAAAATAGTTCAATGCATGCTTACTCAATTTATTCAAATTTAATGGAACTCAAGTTGTATTTTTTATCTTCGATTACTTAATAATAATTTTATTATAATTGGAGTCCAGATTTTTTTAATTTTATCAACAAAAATTACAAATATTGCCTTTTTAGTACATCTTTATGCATATTGATTATTTTTATATATTTTTCTAATTTTTAAGAAAATACAAGTAAACTATTAATAAGTTTTTGTAGAGATTATTATCATTGTATTTCAACTGTTATTGAAATTAAAAATTAGAATCGTAGTTATTTATCTATATACTATACATACACATTCAATTTAATAATTAATAAATATTTTAAAAATAACTCAACATTATGATAAGGATAATAAACTCAATTTTATATTTATTAATAAATGAATCAACTCTAACGTTGACTCAAAACAATACCAAATATCTATATTCATTTTTCTACTTTTACTTATTTGAAAGCTTACAATTCTCATGTTTTATGTACTGTGTACTGTAAAAAGTAGGAAACATTGTTTGTTAATTACCTATCTCATAATATCTAAGATATTAAATTTAATTGTTATTTCCCAAAAATATGTAATTAATGATTCCCTTCAAATAAAGATTTAGTCTTTAAATAAGTTCAAATTGTAGGTTCTCCTACTAAAAATTGAATTCTCCCTTGTGCGATTGGTTCTTGAATATGCCTCAGTAGTTTGGAGTCAATCGTTATCCACTCATATTTACGATCTTGATAATATCCAATTTTTAATTTTCAAAAAGAATTGCCTATATGGACAACCTACTCATATGACAATATCAAGAGACTTATCCTAGTTCAAAATTTAGTAAACTTAGACTCTCTTCAGCTAAGATGTCAGTTATTATTTAATATTATGTTTGTATATAACTTATTAAATTATAATATTGTATGCCCTGAGCTTTTAGCTCAAGTTAATTACCATATTCCACCTACTCTTCGAGAAATCATGATATTTTTGCCATCCCATCCTTAAATTTCAAATCAACTAATAACTCTTTTTTTGTTAGGGCTAATAAAACTAGCTAATTTAGTCTCTGCTGCCTCAGACTTTTTAACTTAATTTATTATACTTTTAGACTTTGTCAATTTTATTTAAAAAAAACAATTTTAGTTAGTCCTTGTTAATCTGTGACTTTTCTTATTATTTGTATTTTCATACACTTATATATTTTTTAATATAATTCAGTGTTTTACATTTATTTTATACATAATTGGTCTTTACGACATTCTCACTATAAAAGGGCCACTTTGAATTCTAAATAAATGAATAAAAATTGTATGTTATTTATAACTTTTATATCTTTCAATAATATATGCAATATTTTATACTCAATTTAGATCAACAAAACTACAATGATGAATTGTTCATTGAGAATAATGACTTTTGTCGAAAAAAGTACAAGCAAAGCAGCTCAATTACTTATAGAAGCTTCTGAACTAATGATAGTTCTTTATAAATGTCCAAATAATTCTATAAAACCATATTTAGGACTATATGTTACCACATTTTCCAACTTTTTAAAAAAATGTTTCTCATCTGTTACAATGGACATGTCTACAGACTCATCGTTGGATAAAAATTACTATATACCTTTCCACAAACTTGAAAAGTAATTAAAACATTGTGCAGACTATGAATTAATAGTATTTCTAATGTTTATTTTATTATTCAGATGTTCAAGATTATTCAAACAAAATAAAAGCGATTTTGATGTTATATGTCGTTATGTTATAGAAGACATAATTGAAATTGTTTCAAAAGAAGTTATTTTTATCGGCCCAATTATGGTTAGTTAAAAAATATATTAAACTGCAAGTCTGCAGATTATTAATTTCAAGTTAAAAAATTTTCAGAGACATTATTTTAATATCATCTTCAATTTTATGGACATCTGTTCATTTGATGAAATGAAGATGCTTATGTTTAATATTCAAGGACCTGATTTAATTATGTTAAGAAATGCATACACTGAGTACAGAGAAAATGTTAGATTTACTGGAAGACTTTAATTGTGCATGAATAAATTTTGAAATTGTTAACTGTTATTTTTTATACTATTGTGTCTGTATCATTAAAGTATTAAGTAAATACAATTATATTTATGTTCAACTCATATGATGCCTTTAATATTTACTTTCTATTGCAATAATATAAATAATATTATATTATATATTACATTTATTTTTAAAAATTGTATCAATTGCAAAAGTTTATCTTCAAAGAAAATAATTGATTTATCCTCAAACAGTTGTTTTAGCATAATATTTAGTATTTACAATCTATATAGTTTAAAGTTTTAATACTCTATGAACATTGTTAAGGTATTTTTTGGGCCAATTCATTTGAATACACTAATTGACAATTGCCAATATTATTGCCATAAGGCAACAGTATTAATATTTCATAATTTTGATGAGTGATTTTTAGTAGCAATTCATCAGATTACTTACAATTCATTATTTAAACAATAAATACTTTAAGAATTTGTATTTAATAAATCATAGCCTTAGACTATCTTAGTGCAGGACTACCACCAAAGAATAAAAATATACAATATTAATAATACAATATGGCACAATATGTTAAATAATTAGTCAGTCAGTTGATGTAATTTGAAACAAAATGTTGGAATTGTGGTGCAGTTCATGTTTTTTCAATGTAATATATTACCAAGAGGCCCTTTTACCCCGCTGTAAAAAAAAATTTGAAATGGCCGTTTAGTTTTTTATTTTATATGCAAAAACGATTTTGAAATTTGTTGAGTTGAATGATTGAAAACAAGCTATATTTTCAAAAATACCGCATAATATTGTAAAATAATATGGTTTTCACCACGGTTCCAAATAGACCGTTGTTTTGATCCTTTCTTAACTACTATCTAGTGTTAATCTGATAGGGTATAGGTAATTCGTTCTATGGTAAAATTCACACAATAATACATGACGTACTAACTAAATATTCACAAATGTAGTAATGTACCTAATTATGTATTATCCATGGTAACACTGATATAACATGCAATATATATTTTTTTACATAACATTGTTCAATATAATATATCCTCCAGCTCATGCTAAGTGTTGCTAATGGGTGACTTCTTAGTTTCTTACCCTCTTATTATCCTGCTTGTTTACTATCTTCAAATACGCTTACTGTGCTCTCAGTAGATATTGTGTGAAAAAAAAAGAATGTATCCTCCATGAATTGCTTTGCACAAGTTAATTTTATAGGCTCATGATGTCTACATGATGTAAGTAACAATACTAACGTTTCGCTGGGAAAATCTCGCACATTTTTACCGACAGCTCTAATTTACTTCGTTATGCGTAGATAATGCCATTATGAGCCAACAAGATTGACTTGCCCATAGCCGTCCATGCATGCCAAATTAAAGTTAATATCATATATTCATATGACATATATTTTTATGGCATTGCAAATTACAAGCATTGTGCTAATTTGTGCATCGTATTTTCGTATAGAAATATGAACATTATGAGCCTTCGTCGGGGAGTCAGAGTTCCCGGTGGCAATCAGAACTGGTGTAAATTTTTCAATAAATTTTTAACCAGAGTGCTTACACCATAGATTAATTATTACTCTCTAGCTCACATCCTTTGATCACGTATATTATAATATTGTATATATAATTATAATAATATGATCTAAGCTTGCAATTAAGTTCTATTTAACCACCTTGATATAAAATATAAATATTATGTTATCAAAGTTTAAATTTTGATAATGTACATTGAATTGATATCAATACTGATAACATATTAACATTAAATATCATTTTACAAATATGTACACATCATTAGAAATGTATCAAATATTATTTACTTCTTCCTAACTTAATTGTTAATTTTTTATAATTTTGAATTATATTTAAGTCTTTATTAGCATATATATATGTGTGTGTTGCATTTTATTATAATAAACTAGACAAAATGTCTCATAAAATCACATTTTAACGGACTGTCATTTAGCAAAAAGTATGAGTTGGTTTAATCAGTTTGACGCTTCTGGGTTTGCAAGTCTCGCGAAGACAGCTCTTAAAGAAGCGCAAAAGACGATTGATAAAGCTTTGGACATTAAAGACGAAGATGAATGTGAAGAAGTATCCCAAGAGTCTGGAACTCCAAAAGACATTGATAATCAAGATCCTCAACAAAAGATATCTAAATTGGGTTCAAGTTTGTGGAGTTCATTTACTAACTCGGTATTTGAAAATGAAGATGATGTTGCTGACAAACAAAATGGTGTGTACCATATATACTAATAAGTATTAGTATTTATCAATTATGAATATTATGTACCTAATAATTATGAACTTTTTCATTGATCATTTTAATAAAGTAAATCTATGAATAAATTATTTGTTAATATAATGATAATACAGCAGTAATCTAAATAGATTATTTTATAAATATGAATGTAAAAATTATATTTTTGATGTTCATGTCTTCAATTTTTCATTATAGAAATGAGGCAAAGCATGTCGTTAGATTTATCCAAATCACCTGCAGAAAATGATTTAATTGTAGCAAATCAGCCAGCTAGATCTACAGGACAATCACCATCCACACAAGATGAACAATTTAATGTTATTGAAATTGATTCAGAATTAAACACTGATGTGGTTCGGAGAACTAGGAGTACAAGTTTTAACAATACTAATCGTCTTTCTGCTGTCAGCTGTGATAGTGATCGTAAATCTACAATATCTACTGATAGTGTAGAAGTTCTTGGATCAACATCAACTACTACACCTGAGTCGTCATCTGTAGAAGTCATAACATCAAGTTCAGTTGAAGTTTTGGCTGTTATTACTGAACCAAATAGGTTAATATTATATTAATTTAAGAATAAAGTGCACAAGAGAAAGCTTGTCTAATCAGAATTTTGAACATTTAGATGTTAAGGTAGGGTTGCCATTCGTCCCGATTTCGCCAGGGCACTACCGGTTTTTACTACAGAGTCCCGATATTTTTCATTTCCCGGCCGGGACGTGGATAAGTACCGGTTTCTTAAAATAAGATTTAAACAATACACATATTAGTAAATACTAAATAAGTAAGACCACTCTGTTTTAAATTAAAAATTGTGTACCTAATTAATTTTTTTAGATAATTTAAAATTATATTTATGAATAAGATAATAATAATACTATTATTACATTTTGTGCTATTTCTAATTTTTGACTTTTTTATTTATTATAAATCATAATATGATAAAAATATTAAATAACGTTGGACTAAAAAAGGTATTATTAAAAATTCCAAAGAATGTGTTGTGGGGGGGGGGGTATTATAGTGTCCCGACTTATATTTTTGTATAAATGGCAACCCTATGTTAAGGTCTACAGCTCTTTCAACGATTAGATGTTTAGCCTCCAAAATATACCCTTCAAAGTTCATACATCTTCAATTTAGATAAATTGTATTATAATTAAATGATAATTTAGGTTTTCATTGCAAGACAGTAGGTTATGTGGTACACAAAATAATAAATTCAAAATATTTCGTCAAAATATCTTATCTAAATACTTCGGTCGAAGTTAATGTACCTTTTTTTATGCTATATTATTTTAAATATGAAAATGAGTAACTTTTTTAATTGTAATTAAAAGATACAATATATTTTCTATACTATACTCAGTCTAGCGAGAGAACTCGGCAATTCTGCATCACCTACTCGACACCCTGCAATAGAAACTGATTTTACTGACAGGATATCACGTTGGTGATGCGCAGATGAACTGATTTTTTTTCAACTGCTGTGTATTTTATCGCAGACTATATTTAATTTATTATTTAGAAAAATACATATTTGTAGTATCATATAATCTTTATATTACGTATTGAAATGCCCATTAAATTACAATTGTTTACAATAATTTCAATAATTCTAATAAAATAGGGTTTAAACATCAGCCAAAGTAAGAGAAAAATGTAAAAACTTTCTTTGTTGTTAATTTTTACTTTTCTTTAGTTTCTTATTTTTAACTACTTTAAAAGTGATTAAACACATTTATTTTTAGGGCAAATGATAGACAATATTCTCCAGATACAATAGAACCAATTCCGGAATTAATTGAAGACGATGATAGTCTTACTTGCTCAATATCAGATAATGTAACATGTATGGCTAACGAAGATAGTTTAATGCCACAACATGGAGGAATGTTACTGTTAAAATCCACAACCTCATCTTTAGATACTTCTTTTACCGAATTATCATCACCTCATGAAGTAAATTTCTTATACAAAATAATAGTTTTAGATTCCGAGAGGAGAGATTAAAAGTACTTTTGTACTGTACAGTTGAACAGTTACTTATTTTCCTCCATTTTTTCAATATGATTAATACTTATTTTTAATTTTTAGAATTCTGGAGCATTAGATATACTAGAAGAAGAGTCTATTGAACCAAATTCTAATAGAAATAGTGTTATACTACAAACAAGTTACATAGAAACCTTCGAAAATTTAAAGAATGTCCAAAATAGTATGAATGTTATAAATACATTAAACACAAGTAACTCATCAATAGATTTGTTAAAAGTATCTGATACTACTTTAGAAAGCAGCAGTTGTGATGATGGTAAATATTATTTTATCAAATACATTTAAAAACTGAAATCTGAAAATAAGTATGACAATATGATATGTATTAATATTTTATATATTATGTAATATGTTACTATAGAAACCATGGTTGGTAGCACAATAGATGCAGCATCTTTAAATGAAGAACGTGAACCATCACCACAAGCTTCTATTGATAAGTAAGTTAGTTATGAATAAACATATAATTACTCAAAAATTGATATCATTTTGAGTTAACTTTTAACATTTAGTATACAAATTATGTATTAACAAATTACATGATAAATATTTATTAACATTAATTTCAACTGTTAGAAATCAAAAATGCCAGTACTATAAATTAAATGTTTGTGAATTACATTATACTGCAGTTATTAATAGATCATAAAATATAAAAACACTGCATAGTTTAAATGTTCAGCTTGGAATAATATTTATTTGACATTTTAAATTTATCTACACTATAACCTACAAAATGCAAATAACATTGATTCAAACATAATTTTTGTATTTAGTTTATTATATTGTAATATAATATATTATTTTATTTAGTCATTCAGATTTTGTGAAAATTGGTTCAAGCGAAACAAATTCTTGTGATGAACTTGAAACATGGACCTCATCTGATATAGAAGTAATATCAAGTCCTGCTACGAATGATGACAGTGAAAGTAATGCATCTCATCGGCATAGTCCAGTAAAGTATCATCCAGACCATATACCATCATTTTTGTTTGGTATGAAAATTACTTTTTTATAAATATTATTATCTATTACAGTAATAAAATTGAAATGTATGAAATTACTATTATTATTATTTGTATAATATACCATGATTAAAATTCAAAATAGTGTGTTAAGAATTAGTTATATTTAAATGCATTTTGGTTTATTTATATAGGACAACAACATGGACCGAAAGACTTTGAAGATCTTTTAAAAGTATTTAAATAAAAATAAAATTTGTCATCTAATAAGTTTATAATAATTATAATAATTTTCAGAAAATTGTTGAATTGAACTCTACTGTTAAAGCTAGAGAATCCAAATTAATTGATTTAAGTAAAAAGAATGCTGAATTAGCAGCTAATAATTCAGAAATGAAAAGGTAATATTTATTAAGTGTTTTTTAAAAAAGTTCTAACATTTATTTTTATAGCCAATTAGATTATTTAAATTCAAGTAATTTAAACGAAGAATACACTCAAAGATTAGCAACAATGGAGAAAAAATTCCAACAAGCCATTCGAGAAAAAGATCAGTTACAAAAACAACTCGATGTAAGAATTGAAGAACTTATACTGCAATATTTATAAAAAAAATTAATTAACTAAAGAAACCTCGTTTTAAAACAAGTTATGGATGTAAAATATTATTATTCAAAAATATTCATAACTTGCTTAAAAATATAATATTGTTAAAAAACCAAGGTATTACAATATACTTGTATTGTTTTTACCTGTAAAATTGATAATAGGTTAATTTAAAGATAAAACATAAATTTATTTCTTCTCAACAAAAATTAGGTATGTTGTTCTTTTTTTTTTTTTGCAAACTGACCTCTAAAAGTTTTGTATTAGATGATACATTGGATATCAAATGGATTATACATGCCGTTAAAGGTTTATTAAATACAACGTTTTTAGTTTTTTTTTACTTCAAGCAATAACCATTAGTAATTCTGATTTGACATTTTTGTATTAAGTTCTTATGTTTTTTTTTTATTATTTACAGCAAAATAAAAATAATGTGCAATTTAAAGTTCTTATTGAAGATAAAGATTCTCTAATTAAAGAACTGAGAGACGAAGGAGAAAAATTGAGTAAACAGCATCTTACCTTAAATAACATAATAAAAAAACTACGAGTAGCTGAAAAAGAATCATTGAAAACTATAAATAAATATAAGTTAGTATTTTTAAAGTATAACTACCAACTATCTTGAATGTTTCAAAACCTTATTGATACATTCATCATTATTAGAGATCAACAAGAAAAGCTATCTCAAGAAGTTGAAAGAATAAAAAAATCCTTAGTTGCAAAAGAAGAGATGGAAAGAAGTCAAATTGAAGCTATTCACCAACTAACAAAATCTAATCAAAATTTTGAAAAAGAAAATTTAAATTTAGTAAGCCAAGTTGATAATTTAACATCAACTTTGATATCACTGCAAAAGTAAGTATACTCAAACATTTTTTTTTTAAATTTCAACATAATTGTATTAATATTTGTAATATTTGTACATAAAATTAAATAATAATATAATAATATATACATAATATTGTATCCTTAGAACAAATTAATTTTACTACTAACACTTGAAATCAAAAAATAAATAAACAGTTTTTGTTTTAGAAAATAAGTCTATTTATTCATATTTTTTTCTAAAGCATATTAATTTTTTTGTAACTATCATCTTGATTAAATAATTTAATATGTTGAAATTTTCATTTACAACTTAATTGATACAAATTATAACTTTTGCTGAAGTTTATTTATTCATAATTAAAGTTATCGAAGAAAAAAATAGTTTTAATTCTTGTGTTAATTATTATGTTATTATTTATTTTTTTATTTAATAGGGAGATTCAAGGTAAAGAAACCGCTGTTATAGAATTAAAAAAAGACTCAAATGAACTTAAGCTAATAGAAAAAAATAAACAAGATTTAGAAGAAAAATTATCAAACAAAAATAAACATTGTGAAGAAATGGAGATTGTAATAAGTAACTTAAAATCAAATCTTTGCAAAGTGGAAGAAAATAATTATGAGTAAGTTATAACTATAAAAAGTAATTCAATTATTAGTCATATACAACAATTATAAATAAAAGTATAAGAATTATTAAACTAGAAAATCTCTTGATGCTTTGCTAAATTATTGTTTAAGAAAATATGATTTTTATAGGTATTTTTGATTTTCTGATATTTACTATATTATTATTATTATTAAATAATTATAACCTTAAATAATATTCATATAGATTGATGAATGAATTGAAACAAGAAAATCTCTCACTTATTAGAAGGTTGGAAGAATCAGAGAGGAGAAGAGAAAATTCTTTACAAGAAACTTTAAAAGCTACACAACCTTTGGTTAAAGAACTTGAAGAAAAATCAGTCTTAATAAAAACAATAGAACATGAATTTGAAAAACGTGAACTATTACATTTAAAAACTATAGGTAAACACTATTAAATATTTAGTTAAACTATTGAATAAATTATTTAGTTGATTATTGTATTATTATTAATTTCATAAAATGTCTAGATGAACTAAAAACATCATTAAATAATGCAGAAAATAGGATTAAATTAATTGACTCTAAAATGCATGAAAGTAATACTTTTGGGAAAAAATGTAGAGAGCAAATTGATAATCTATTACAAAATGAAAGTGATTTTAAAGTTAAATTAGAAAGTTTAAAAGAAGAAAATGCTGCATTAAAATTAAACTCAAATAAGTATGAAATGAAATCATAAAATATAATTGGTACCAAGTATATATATGTATTTTTACTTTAGTGTAGTAAAACTTGAAAATGAACTTGCTGGAACTAAAAAGTTACTAGCTGATGCTACATTAAAAATTAATACTCTTGAAAATGAATTGAAGTTTGAAAAAGATAAACTAAATGTAGAAATTGAAAAAAGAAAAAAGTTACAAGTATGTTGTTTATTGGTTTAATAAATTTAAATTTACAATTTGATGACTTTTTTGAATAATTGTCTCTCTCAACAGTTTAATACATCTCATCAATCATCTCCAACTACAAGTGTAGGAGTTCCCTCATTAGAAGAATCTTCGTTTTGGCCAACAGTATGACTTTTTATTTACATTATTATTTTCTTGTTAAAAGTGTGTAATAAAATAAATTACAATTTTAAAAAAAAACTTCTTATTTAATTGCAGTTTGCTGATGATGATAGAAGCTCAGTAACAGAAAGAGCTTGTAGTATTTATGATCCAATGAGAACATCATTTAGTAACACAACAACGGTTTTAGAAAACTTACAGTCACAAATCAAATTGAAAGAAGGTCAGAATAGAATACGCCATGTTTTGCTCTCAGATTTTGTAATACTATATTAAAATATACTTGTAGGAGAAGCACTTCAATTGCAGTGGGAATTGTCAAGGAGAGATCATGAAAGGGATCAATTGACAACTGGATTAGCCGCGCTTACCGCCAAAGTAGAAGAACAGTCCATCTCATTAGAAGAACTTTCTGACCTTCAAAAGAGGTATGATGCATTATTACAACTATATGGTGAAAAACTAGAAGAGAGTGAAGAATTAAAACTTGATCTTCAAGATGTAAAAGACATGTATAAAGCTCAGGTAAATATAAAACATATTTAATGATTTATTATTAATACTTATCACCTGATTTATTAACTATTATTTTTCAAATTTAATTTCAATTTATAGATTGATGAACTACTTAAAAGAGATAAGACAGGATAAAATTAATAATAGTTATCATTAAATGTTATTATTATTTCATCAAAAAACTGTAAGTTTTATATCCTTCTAATGAATATTTTTTTATATTTGTATATCATTGAATAAAATGAATAAATAGTAATATTTATGTTTATAATATATTTAAAGATTATAAATAACCTTATTCCTTTCTTAAAATGTTAAGAACTATTATTTCTATAATCATTATTAAATTTACTATCAATTAACTATTGTATCTTTTATTTTTAAATTATTATATCTGTTACCAACTTTTTTTTTTGTTGTTGTTTTTTGTGAATTTTAAAAAGTATTATTTGTAGGTATTTTTTTATTTTCTAGTGCAATATGTTCTTTATTATAATATGATATTATTTATTACTGTATGTTATGTAAATCTGTGATAATAAATATTATTTTGATTGTTAGCGTTTAATTATTATGTTCATAAAATTATTGATGTTTAAAAGAATTTGAGTTTTTGTAAGCATTTATTTAATATATTTATACTGTGGATTTTTTTATTTTGATAAACTTATAGTGCTAGATTCAGTCATTCAAATATTGGAAAATATAAATAACCTTATCCTTAATCAGGAAAAGCTTAACTCAGTCTACATATTACACCGTGTTAAATTGTTATTCTCGGTAATTTTTTTTAACTATACTGTTTAAAACTCATGAGTCATTCATTGTCTTATTAACATTTACATATATTGAAAAACATATTTTATTTACTTATTTATTGTAATATAAACACCAAACAATAGTAGATAAGAAATTATATAAAAATATTTTTGAAGATATGAAAACTTTTTTAAGTGTTCATTGTTAAAAGGAAAATCCTGTAGTCGTCAGACCACTACATTATCATATAATTTACCGATTCATTGAAAGATATTATGAATTTAACAAACATACTTTATTCCATCTATAGTTCTGCCAATGCTCTTTTAGACTCTGAGCTGAGCGATGAATGTTTTGCTTTTATAATGATGTTTTTATATTTATTTATTTATTTATTTTGTGTTTGTCATCACTCATCGTTGCTTTTTGCAGTAAAAGTGCTTCGATTTTCTTCAATAGCAGCTTTTCTGGTAGGAGAGTGAATCTAGTTGGTGCATTGGAGAGGTTAAAATTCTCAATAGTTTTCAAAAGCAACATATCTCTTATTTTACACCAGATGTGGTATTGTAGTTGTGTAATGCTCATTCAATGCTTTGTTGAGGGCAACTGGTTCATTTTGTGAACCAACCGAAATTTCCTGGTATTGTATTTGACTTGAGGACAAGATGTATTTGAAAATTTGAAACTACATAATATTATAATTTATAACTTTATAAGTCATCATTTTAATAACTATTAGAGAATACACATCCTCATAAGCACAAATAAATATATGTATATACTTTCTATGTAGTAAGCATTGGCGCAACTAGGGGGGAGAGCTTAGCTGGCGTCTGTCTTGTAATTATTGAGTTCGGAACATTGAAGAATATTTACAATTGTACAACTTTACGCCTCTCGCCTCTGTACTTTTCAGTTATTGTTATTACTTATTTCTTATTTTTTTTGTGAACTTATTGTTATACGATATTAAAATGAATGATAAAGATTTTAATATTTTCTATATTAATAAAAAAAAAAATTATGAATACGTAGTGTCCGTAGTGCCCGCAGTGGTCAAAGACACTTCCGTAGTAAAAAATGTACTGACAGCTGAAGAATCTGAAGAGTCCGTATTAGTACAGAAAGTACAGCTGAATAGCCCTAATGATTTAGGTGATATTCACACTGGGCCGTACCAACCAATATTACAGGTAAGTTATAATTTATTAAATAATTAAAAAAATTGTGTATATTTATCCTCTATTTATTTTTTGTTATTTGTGCATGTCATTAATGCCTTATTACATACCTAAGTACAACATTTATCATAAATAGCCTAACTATAAAATAGGTAGTTATGTAAATATTTTTTTGTAATAAATGAGTACCTATGAACCTGCTTTCCTTTTGCTTAAATCATTATTGTATTCTGCGATCTCGGTACCTAAGTACTTTGCTAACTTAAGACTTGCAATAAAATGCATTATTATTCAATACTTTTGCTACCTGACACTTAAATTCCAAACTTTGTTTAGGTGTATCCAAAAATTAAACAAGTAACTCAAAACAAACTTTAGTGCTTCACGGTATTATCACTTTCCATGGATAGCAAAGTAAATTTTAAATTGTTTTTAACTAAGTGTATTAATTTTGAAATTTGTAAACGATTACATCTGGTTCTTGTGACTTCCATCATATGATACAAATTATTTAATTAAATCATTTTCTGCGATGAGGCGAGTCAAAACATGGTTACGGTCTACTATGATACAAGAACGGTTTTCAAATTTATCCATCATTCATATTGAGAAAGATATATCAAACAATATTGACAGTGAAGGAATTTTGAACGATTTTTCAAGTGCTAACAATAGAAAAATTCGAAAATACCATTAATATATTAAAATGTTACCTACCATAAAGTTGACTTGTTTTCTATTTTCTTACTCTCATATTACAGGTAAACAAATTTAGTTATAATAGCAATACATTTCAAACTAGTAAAATACCAATTACTAGTGGTTGCTGTATAAAATGTTTAGTAGAGTATACCATTTTTATGATTGGCTTACATTGCTCACGATAGTGTCACATACATAAAAAAACAAATTTTTGTAAAGCCAATATTATGTTCTTCTCTTGGTTCAGAATCTAAAATTTGTTGTGATTGTATGTAGGGAGGAAAGAGGAATGGGATGGCTCCCTATGGGATATTTTAAGTTCATAATTTTGTTAGGGGGGCTGTAGCCCCCAGAATTTTAACCCTAGTTGCGCCTATGGTTGTAAGGAGGATTTGAACCCCCTACCACCCTCCGTAACAACGGCTCAACGGCTCTGTACTGTAATACTTAAACAACAGATGTATTCAGTCTACGATCCCCCGAGCCCCGGTAATACCGGAATGGTACCTATAAGGCTTAATTGTTTGAAAACCACGAGCATATTTTGCTTAACCCCCAGAGAAGCATAACCCTCAGTGTTCCCATTGACTGTAGGGCAATACTTGGCATTGCAGGGATAGGTGCTGCATATCTCATCTCATGGTGAGATTGAGGTGAAATCAGGAAGTACTAAGAGGTGACAAGAGCCATACCGAGACAGTGGACGAGTGAAGCTATGTGGAGTCAATGGCGATAAAAGGAGCGGGCTAAGGGAAGAACGGTCCGGAAATGCCTGAATGAATAAATCAATTCTGGAGTCCGGGCATCGTAAATGGAGTCGTTGAAAGCACGAGAATCTGAATTTCTTTACGCAGGTGTTTGGTGATGTTTCCAGAATTACCTTTTTAAATTAAAAAAGGTAGATTATTTCAGTTACGTGATATGTCTTTAGGTATGTAATAAATACAAATTTATACTGATGAAAACAAATGAGTGCCTCAACAGGAAATGCGGGGAATACGAAAGCAGCTCGATTTAAAACTTTGAAAAAAAGATTCTAGTGATGCAATCAGAATTTTATCAAGGGGTGGTCCTTTGTAGTCACACTTAATTCGTTCATTGTAAACCTTCATAATTAGCTATCAGTTACATTATTATTTATAATTTTAGTCTGCATCATAATTTATTGGTTTCCGGTATTCTAGATGGTACTCATGAATACATGATACGCTTCCGAATCATTTTATCCGCATGAAAACTCAAATTGAAATTTGAAACATATCAAATTAAACTACGAAGTAAGTAGGTACCGACCAAAAGCAAAGAAATATAATATATATAAAAACAGAAATGGACAAATTGAAATAAAAATGAAATAGGTAGGCAAATAGATCGGTATTTATAATTAATACTTGTTTTACATTTTATCTTATTTACAAAATAAAATATCTAAAAAAACAGAGAAACAATATTATAATATAACATAATATTATGATTAATGATTGTTATTATTATAATTATTTATTTCGTACTTTTGATTTAAAGAAAAATAATTGGAATTGCAAATAGAAAAATATAAAAAACTCAAAACATCAAAAAAATTAAAGAAACATATTTCCTAGGTTATATAAAAAGAGAAATGAACGAATTTAACAAAAAATGAAATTGAATGCAACAAAGTAACACAATATGATCTACCTGTTTTGAAAGAAAAACATAACATTTAACTTTGTGGTCTAATTGTCTAAACACTCTAAACCTGCATATTATGTAGTCATGTATGTATAGTCCTAATTATGTATAAAATGGGGAGGACATTTGAAATGCTTTTAAAATAATTCTGAACCAATTCGGATGTACCCTTCGTAACAGCCACAGAAACCAACCCGGACGTTTCAGGACCAATTCGGATATACCGAAATAAATATAGTTTATACCTACTTAATTGGTAAGTACATTATTTTATATATGGCCCAAAGAGGGGAGCCCACATGGTCACACGTGTTGCGCCACTATTAGGTACCTATACAGCCGTTAAATGAACATAACTATTGTGTACATGTATTCATATTTAATTTATGTAAGTTATATTATCGCCGACTTCAACCATTCATATTATATTTTATAAACAAGTTAGGAAAGCTTACTCTGCGTGGGTGCTAATTTCTGGTTGCTAAGCTTACCTGTTTCAATACAATGCGCAAATACCCAATACATTATAACCTCACATGTTATAACTTATGTACATTAACTAGGGACGATAAATAAATAAAAATCAACAATATATATCGACAATCATACCTAACTATGTATCGGTAACTAATTTTTGTTGGAAAATATAGTCAAAATACATTTTAATCTAATTTCATTTTTTAATTATAATTGTTCACGGATAAACGTCGTAATAGAAAATGATATATTAATAAATTACTTATTTACTTGCACCGAAAGTTAAGTTTTCGATGACTTTCAAAGCTTTGGAAAGCGCCTTTTTTTCGTCCAGCGAAAGTAAAGTGGGAATCCCATAGTGCCGGGCTATAAAATGCAGGAGAACCCAAAAAGTGCAGGGCAGTAAAGTGGAAATCCCCAAAAGTACTGGACGTATCACCGGCATTGGCGGCTGAACTATCTGCAGACACTGAAATCTATATACCACGGTCCTTACGAAACATAAACTTTTGGATACATGATACATCTTATATTCATATTATATTATAACCTCCTTGCAGGAAGCATCAACATTTTTCTTTCATAAAATTGTTTTTGTATAATAGTCGCTGGTTGTTGCATAGATCCCTGCACTATCCCTTTGCGGTGATCGATGAACGCAGAGGCGTGACAAAAAATAATATGTGTAGCTCGTCGTTAGTGCGGTACGGAAATTCAGCTTGGGCGAAATGTCACACGTTGCCTGCGAATGAAACAGCTCACTTTCTGCCCTTGGCACACAATAAACGATTTACAGAAATTTTATTTTATACAAAATCTGATACTGTTGATTTTTAAGTGCTGTTAATACTTCATTGCATATAAGGTTTAAAACTTAGAAAATAAATTAAAGATTAAAGTGTCATATATTCGATAAAAAAATAGTCCTGGCGATGGCGTTATGTAAAGGGATGAAATAAATAGGAAACCATATTCTTAACCTGCTGAACTTCACCCTTCTTTTTTTTAAAGTATTGATGTTTCAATGAAATGTTTGTAAAAATTATGAGAATATTTTCTTTGTTTTCCAGAAAAATAAAAATAATATTTAAGTACGTACCTAATTTGTATGTGTGAATGGTTGAACATAAATTTTTGTCGTCTAAACTATACCCAATAAAATTAACTTTTAATAAACTTTTTATACTTTTTTTAAACTTTAATGTGTTGTATTTAAAGTAGATCCATGTATATACAATCGCGTATCTAATGTCACAAACTAAGGAAAGGCCAAAGTTTTATCGAAGTAAAGAAAAATGCACAAGTATAAAACACATATTGTACAGAGAAATCGAACATTCTTATCAGAACTGTCGGGACGTCAACAATATTATAATATTCTCGATTCTTTTTGAAATTAAATGTCTCCTTATATCGAACGCACGGTCTCATTAAAAGATAATCTAGGAAATTTATGGTACAAACATATTATTATCTTGTGTAGAAGTTTTAAATCGTTCAAATAATTAACTGTTTTACTTTGCTTTAGATTCCCAACTATATTGACCCGGTCGCCCTAGTCAGTCGTCTTACACCTCCATAAACCTTGATGTCATACACTTACACTAAACACGTATATTTGGTATATTACAGTCACTTCAGCTATGTCACTTGCTTTATTCAATCTACCTAGGTACTCAGCTCTTATTAGTCTTATTCCTCCAATGGGTATATTAATTCCTTTAACAACTATCACTGACCCTGTTTGTATTAAATATCTGATCATATTATATTGTACATATAATATCATATATATTATGAATTATGATACAGGGTTAATCTAATATTCAGAAAAATTATGTCTTAATATTATTAAAAAAATATTACCTAAATCAAGTAGTTGTTATGAATGTTTTGTAGAATATCGAGAAGAGCTGTATAATAATCATATTATATTATTGCCTACTATTATATCTGTAAACTATAGCAAAATCTCTAAGCTATATACAGCATGTTTAAAAATTACACTTGTTTATTGTGTTTATACACTTCTGGCCCGATAAAAGCTTTTCATATTTTATGTGGCCCTCGAATAAAACAGTTTGGAAACTTCTGCAGACCTGCCCTATAGTATCTGTTAGATATATCAATAAACAATAACCATCGGAAATTATGACATGATGTATACATATTTATGATTTCAGCTTTGCGAAATTTCAATTGGGTATCGTTATTAAGTGTAATTGCTGTATATCACTTACCACGAAATTAGGTAATCAGAAATTAGTAATAACTAATAAGTAAACTAACGACTAATTACTAATAATAAGGTAATCATTTTAATTGAGGAATTTTTTTTCAGTACTCTATTATAGTCTACTACCTACTTTACTTTTAGTAACTTAGTATTTTCTAATAACTGATACACGACAAATTTGAAATTATATTATGTAATATATAATATTATTATGCCATATAATATTATAATTGCATTTTCTGCAGCTGTATGCATTTTAAAAAAATGTATTATATAAATGTTTATTATACATTATGTATTATTGATTAATATTTTATTCGTCATTCTAATTTTTGTTTTCATATTATTTCCAAACAATTAATTAATTTTTTTTCAATTAAGTTATTTTTATACTAATTTACAGCAAATTTCAAGGTTTATTCAATTTTTTTTTTTTACGTTTCATATTCCCCCTATTTCCCAGTTAATGGCCATATTTAAAAACTGAAATCAGGAAAAATATCGTCATCATCATCAAACTACAGCAGAAAGTCTACAATGCAATAAAAAACGACTATTATTCAATTCGTTCTGTTCATTTCATCGAAGGTAGGGTATTGACGTGTGACCATTGAAATTAAAAAATACGCATACATTAGTAATTTAAACATATACTTATTAGTTATTAGAATACGTACATAATATACACTGATTTAAAACTATTTATTTCAAAATTAATGCTTCTGTTTTATCAACGCATATATTGTTACCTTTATGTACTTATGTAGCCATTATAATCATTAACATCTCTTACAGGACGCAGTTTATTGCACTGTTCAAATTATATCTTTAACATAGGTAAGTCTACATCACATGAATGAATATAATATATTATTGGCATATAAATATTATACCTATAATTTAGTCGTACCTATAGGAACCGATACTATAGTAAAAAAATTAAGGAAATCAAGCACGTCGTATTTTTTTTTTTGGACACGTGTGTGTTATTTTATTGTCAATGTGTAATGTGTATTCATATCATTCGCAAAACAATATACCTACGCACGATGGAGTTTCCGTTCATATACCTATTCCCGCCGAATTAGAAATAAAGATGAACCAACAACTAAACGGAGCTACATAACGAGGAACGTTTTGCTCTTGATTGTTAATAGTTTAGTACCTACTAGTTGTGCCTTGTAGTGTGATTGATATTAAAACTATATATAATATAAGTATAACACATAATATTTATGTAGGTAGTTGTGTACACACTGAGAGGATGGGGGTATTAAAACTCCCCCACAACCACTCTTAGCATTTTTTTTACTACAAGTACCCATATATATATATAAAAAGTGAATACAATTTTTAAAATATTTTGATGAATAGGTATTTATAATTTTTTAATATAACCCCCTCTCATTAGAAATATCAGTGTATGCCACTGCATGCTGAAGGCGTAGGTATAGGTATAATAACTCGAATTTTACCAAGCAAACAAGTGTGGCGACAAAGCCAATAATTGGACACCTATAAGAGAAAAGTTGTTCAATATTAATGCAATATTGCCTTTCTGGTTTCCAATTTGTGTACATTGTACACTCGCGTCGCGCGTGAGGGCGATCCGAGATCAAGGATTTTCACTTTGGGAGCGGCTTTATTATATAGGATAAATCTAGGCATCTATAAAGTATAACTATTACTAACTATACTCAGGGGAATTTTCAAGGAAAAGGACCTCGCATAGTCGCAAACTTATGATTTCGACTCTAAAAAGGTCGATGAACAAAACCACACATTTTATATATACCTATATATTGTATTGCAAAATACCTCACACTATTTGTAATCTACAGACTACGGACCAGATGTATTCCAAACGTGAAAAATTTTACCAAGTTTTACAAAACGTTTGGTACAAACACTAAATTTTGTTTTAAATAGCCCATATTCTGAACACCCAATATGAAAAAATGACCTATGTTCACGCGTTCACACGAATAAGATGAAATCTTTATTTTATTATGCGTAAATAGAATATAGAATTTTTAAGTAAGTATTCAATTTTATGTTTTAGGATACATCTACCAAAAGTGTGTGGGTTTTATAGTCTTGGAGAAACATTGTATGTATAATGTTATATGGACGTGTTGGCCAAAACTTTACTGTTACCGGTTAATTATAAAAACGAATCGTTTTACCGACAGGCCGAATATTGCTATGTAGGCATTCAACCGCACAATAGGTACCTATAAACATATAATGACGGGTGGTATGAGACGGGGTATACGGTACATATACCTCACTTAGCACTATACAGTAAGTCCGACTATGGATGTGCCACAGTTTATACCAACGCGTCATATGCAGTGTATAGGCCGCAACTCCGGAAATCAATTAATTCTCGCAGTTGTACCCGCGAATTATTATACAATATATATATATATATATATATAGGTACATTATTTACTTCCTCTTCCTGAGCCCGGTCATATAATATATATATATATTGTCGTCCCTGTTTATTGCTGCAGCAGTCGTCGCACAGTCATTTGTTCGCGCGCGGCTGATATTCGCGCGCGTCGTACATTATTGATCGGTCCAGGCCGACCAGTGAGGCGGCGGAAGAGCGCGGTAATCCTCGGGACCGTATAGCGCGCGCGATCCGGGTGGGTCGGCCGGCGGGGAGTGCGGTTGGCGTCCGGAGGGGTGGCGGCGGCGGCGTCGTCGGTTACCGAGCGCGGAGCGCACGCCGCCGCGCGGAGAACGACGGCGGAACGCGCGAGCGAAAGTTCCCCGCCGCGCCGTTTTCAGTGTTGACGGAGCGTCCGACGCACCATCACCACCACGACGACGGCTGCGGTGGCAGTGACGGTGACGAGCTATCTCTGCAGTGGTAGTGTGCACACGGTCGTGACTGGGCGACATCACCACCATCATGACCAGCCAAGGCGTCGTGGAACGTGCCAGTGCCGAACTGTCAAAGCGCATCAATGGATTGACGTTGCGGGCGGCCAACAAACCATCGCCGTCGACTTCCGGTGGCAGCGGCGGCGGTAGCTCGGCTGGCGCGACCGGTTCGCCGTCCCGGGCCTCGCGGACCGGTACCAGCGTCATGGAACGTGTAACTAACGTGCTGTGCGGCGGTGGTACCGGTGGCGGCGGTGGCCTCATTTCCGGAGGATCCGGTTCCGGTGGCATCCAGTATCCGCGGTTCCGCGGCCGGACGCCTGTCCGTAACCGCGTGGCCACGTACCGGATCAAGCGGCCGGTCACGTGGTCGGAGATGATGCGTGACGAGCAGTTCCTCAACGGTTTCTTTACGTACTTCTCGGCCGCCGACCGCGTGCCGCTGTCTCGCGTGTGTGTCAGGTGGCGCGACGTGCTGTACAGATCTCCAAAGTTCTGGTACAACGTGCGGCCGGTGATCCGCTGCAAACAGCTCAGATCATACAACTACGCTGACAAGGCGGCCGTGTTCAAGTCGTTTGTGGCCAGAGAGATGACGGCCATCACCATTTACGGTGCACAGGACCAGGATACGGTCGAGTTCGTCAACACTTACCCGTTTCCCAACAAAAACATATTGGCGCTGTGTTTGCAGTCTTCCAGCGTCACTGACAGGGGATTGGAGTCGTTCCTAGACCATTTGCAGGTGAGTCTCAGCTTCCGATGATGAAATATTATTATTGTTATTGTTATATTTTAGCACACTAACCGATCAATCCATTGTGTTAATCAAGTATTTCTGACGAAGCCCGTTAGTGTTTAATAAATAAAAAATAATTTTTATCGCGCTTTTTGACAAATACAATTTAAACCAATTGTTGCGCATAGGTATTAGGTAATATTAGTTCGAATTTGGATACAGTAAAATATGGATTGTATGATATACACTCCTCGCATTAATTAAACAATATACGTCATATCATATGTATTTCAGTATTTCACAGTTCGAATTATTGTTATAGAACGAATAACTTCAGTAAATATCAAATTATAATTATAAAATATATTGACACTGCCGTTTTGCAAGTCTCACTCAGTGAGTTCCCCGCAGATCCCTCTTCATATGAAATATTTGGAAACTGATATGAGTAGGGCACCTCCGGAGCACCGGATCCGGATGGGACATGCCTTTAATGTCCCTTATTCCGTCTCTCAGGTGGTGACAATTCATGCATTCGTTCGGTGGATGTCAGTATAGTGTTTATATTCGTTCTTCTTCGCTGTAACACTACATATACGTTTCCTCGCAATTTTATCTGTTTATATATATATATACACGTGACCACGTGGGTATATTAATGTATTATATTATACTACGAGTTCAATAGACATTCTTTGGTATCTGCACTATGACATTTCTATTCAATAGTGTATAAGCTTCATTTGTCCGCTACACCTTCATATACATTTTCAATAAATAATAATATAGCATAATATAATACCTATGAATAGTACATGACCTTATAATTTATAATACTTCATTGACCATTTTACTAGCTCATTATAGCAGAATCTGCCACATGATTTCTTCATCAAACTTTTTCCCACAATCAATTTTTCCGAGTCTTGTTTAATTAACATAATATATTACTAGTACGATACCGTTGTTTACATCAATGACGTTAAAGCTATAAGAAATAATAATGAATCTAAACTATTTTTGTTGACCAAAATAATATGTTCTAATAATATTATATTTTAAGCTTTGATCTTGAGTAAAATAAAAAATATTGTCGTTCAATGCCTATGTTGGCCGCTCCCCGCTATTATTATAACATATTATAGCTTATTTTCAGACACGTTGTGATAGCTGCGTAACTTAATAATTGTATTTCTACTCACCATTCTACTATTTCTTTTTTTTTTTTTAAAGTTACCATTACTATATTATAATAATATAAACTCACAACCTACACACTGACGTGCCAATGTGCCACAGTTTTGTAAATATGATATGGATATTGAAATAACGATTAGAGCACTTTTGAGACCCCGTCCCGCAGAAACTGACCTTCACACGGCAAAACAATACAACAATAAAATTATCATGGTTCACGATGGTATATAGTATATACTATTATTTGATACTACAATGGGTGTTTTTATTGTTCATTTGTACATTTTATGTAACACGATTATTGTTGCTGCTATTGCTACTATGGTCACACGGTGTTTTTTGTTTTTTACTTGACAATTTCGATTTTTCATAAATTATACGTAGTTATGTCATAGCGTTTGATTTAATAAACAATGTTAAGTATTATGTATTAACATAGTTGGTAATTTTTAAATATCTGTTAAGCTTACATCAGCTCCTGAATCAATCTAATAATACCTATGAAAAATGTAAAATGTACTAAACAAAGTTGAACGTTTTATTGAATATGTCCGATTACTTAAAATGTATAACTTATAACACACATTTTACGATAATACTACTGCCTCTAGAACTTCGGACACTTGCAAAAAGACCGGTCGAGTATATTCACTAAATTCCTTATGAGTAAAGACAACAAAGTACTTAAGTGTCATAAATTCTAAAGTATATATAAGTAGTTCATATAACTTTTACACTATAGTATAATAATATTATGTATAGGTATGTAAATATGCAATTTGGTTTTATATTTTACTTACCCATATACATAAAAAATCATATAATATAGTAATAATGAGTATAATACAATTACTATAATGTTTAATCGCTTAAAAGACTATATTATGGGTTTAATTTCTACCGTATATATATAAGGTGATTAATAATTTTTTTATAAGTTTTTGATAGATGAATTATTACAGCTCTATAAAGTATAAATACATATAATTACATATCATATTGTATCATGCATAAGTATATTAATATAATCAACACAAATTATGATAATATATTTCGACACTAAACTCGGATAGTATGCATTTGTAAAATTGAAATTTACTGTAATTTAACATTCAATGTCATTATTTCAAATTATAAACACAATAATAAAAACTTCCCACATTAAATACAAGACTTATAAAACTATAGGTTTAAGTAAAAAATAAAATACAAACATGTATATAATTACGCGTCTACGATTAAACTAGCTGGGAAGTTTATTGTTCTTAAAATCATCTTCAAAAAGAATATTACGTCTATATAATATATTAAAATATGATCTATCTTTATGGTTGTACATTAAAATGGATACAGTATACACCCTTCACCATTAAAATTCATTCTATTTAGCTATTTTAATCATATCAAACCACATCCTTACCAACAGTGCACTCAGCTTTTTATACGTATTGTAAGTTTGAAATGGAAAATTTAAACGCTAGGAGTTTCAACATCAAGGCATTATTTATCTAATTAAATGTCAAAAGGTTCATATTGAAGTGATATTTCTAACCATTCCTATAATCAAATTTAGTAGTAGTTACTTTATATATTTTAATCGTGACTCATGTTACCAAGTGAAAACCGAAACTCAGTATAAAGCTTAAAAAAAAAAATCATGGAATTAAATCCAAAAGAAAATAGTTTTGTAGATTGTGTAATTATTTTTTTTTTCGATTTCCAACTACCTAAACTGAATAAAAGTAAATAACTATTCATTTAATAAACATCAAACAAAACTTATATTCTAGATATTATATAAGACCAACAGTAAATGTTTGGAATTTAAAATTGTTGTTATTGTTTGAGAAAAAAAAATAGACTTTAATCGTAGGATGGCCAACTCGTTTGTTTGCAATTACTTATGATTCATAACTTTTGGGTGCGTAATAGTGGTTCTTGACTTGCAGGGATTGTGTTGGAGGAGAAAAGAGACGGCACATAGCTATTATATATAATAGTACTCGTGTAAGTCGTCACTCACTCAGGTACTAACTATATGCTTGGCGTAGTTTAATTTCCAGTTCACTGCGATTGAATGCGATACAACTATTGGGTCATGTACTCGTGTGACATCCCGTGGAATGCAAAAAATAAGACATTTTCAAAAAAAATAAAGTGGAAATAAAAAAATAAAAAGTTTGGTCGGCTTTATTTTGTTGTATGCCTCCACTTAAATGATGTTGGAAAATAATTTTTACAATGGCATGTATTCAACGTGTGTAATTATTTATTAAGTTTGATTATAATATTATATTGTGCATAATATTTCTATAATATGTATTATATTATGCACAGGCGATATAACTAACACGTTCAAAACGTATTGTCAGCACGACAGCCGCCATTCATATAGATTATAGGTATTATAATTTATAACTTGTATAATAAGAATTCGCAAAAAAATTACCAATACCTTAGCGCATTTACATAATACGGGGGCTTACTGAATTAAAATCTTTCTTACCGTTTTAACATCATGTACGTATTCAATGTATACATGCACCTAAAACACCTCGATCAATTGTGTATAATAATATACGTTAATATATTAGCTATATATTATAAATCTAGTTATATATTTCTGTATAGACGCCGCGGTGTAGCATATTTTTCATCCGTTGTCAGAGTTGCCTCGCCGAGAGGATGATGGAAGATGGACCGATCGGGTCGTTTAAAGGCTGTACGGCTATACATATTAGTTAAAGGGTGAACCAGAAAAAAGATGAGCTGAAAGACGTGTGCGTCTTAATCCAAACAAACTCTAATCAGTTGTCTACCTGTCACCCGTTTTTTTATTTTCCGGTTAAATATAAAGAGCAACAAAAAATAAGTTTAACATTATTCCCTCATGAATTTGCTGAGCCCACATAAAAACTGTGACTGAAATAATAATTGCTATTTCAACCCAATTATATATTGCAGTATACTCGATGATACAGACCTGGTAGGTATAATGTATAGTTGCTTTGCTCACCGATCCGTTTACTCGGGATAGGGTTATGTTGTATAATTTCCGGGTATTACAAGGGTTAAATCACGATATGCCTTTTTAATTAAAACAAATAATTTATTCATTTTTCCGGAAAACATTATCTATCAATTATTTTATGCATATTAATTGATATATACATAGACCTTAACTCTCTTGCAGAACAGTAGCTGTCCGTCTCTACTAAGTATTATGTGAAAATGTGAAATGTGAACATCCTAACCTTTAAGTATTACATATTATTTAATATTTATGTCCAATGAAGAAGTTTTTAAATTTCAAAGTTCAATCAAAAAACTTGCAGTAGATAGTTTATTCATTCATTTTTTTCTAACAACCATAAACTTTTTACAAACTTTAATGACACAATAAAAATAATGCAGTTTTTAATTTATAAAAATATAAAAATAAGATTATAATAAATATTTCGGTCTTAGGAATATAATTAGTACAAAAGTATAGTTGAGCTCAAACTAACGATCAAATTAATGTAATTTTACTATAAATATTCTTCTAATTTTTATGCAATTTTTATAAATCACTAAAATTAAAAATAACGATTAGAATTATAAAAAAGATACCTACTACTAAATGTACATTGGTACCTACTGTTAAAATGGTGTTATGTTTTATTCATAAGTTTATACCACGTGATTAAAATGAATTATGTTTTCATAATATTTAATTACAACAATTCCCACAGACAACAATTTACTTTGGTAAAACTTTAAAGTTGTATATGAGTGTGCCTATACATCGTTTAAAATATGTTCTAAGTACATGTTTTAAATTAAAATCGCTAGTAGGTAAACTTGTTCTGGTTTTTATTTGTACTGTTAAAGTTTTTTAGTTTTTTACACTGATATAAAGTTGTGTTACATGTGGGTCAAGCGTGCACCAAATTTCAAAACTTTTAATTGTGCTGGTTTCATGAATTTACACATGAGAACACAGAAATGATAAAAAAAAATCCATAAAATATATTATATTATTCTCGACTAAGAGATACGCCACAAGGTGAATAATAATGTAGCTGGAACTTACGTCAGTCGGTGAAATGTTTTCGGTCCCATTTTGGCACTTGTGCCATAACACACCTTATGCATTTTAAACAACCCAGAAAAACCATCAGACACCAATAAATTATAAAAATGTGTCGACCGACATTTTAATTATTTTAATCTGATACTTCATTTCAAACGCGATTCAAGTTTAATTTTACATAAAATAACGGCTTATAAATTCTAATTATTTAACAAATAAAAGGGTTAAAAAATTATTCTTGAATTAATAAGTCTTCTGTTCTTCAATTACTGTCTTGAAATAAATGGACTATTTTAAACAGTGTAATTTATACTTTATTTATTAATTTCAATAACTAACCGTAGTCATATCAAATCAATAAAAGTAATAAAACATTATTGAGTTTACCTTTTATATCAAGTACAATACTCGGTGCATACCGCATACGGCTTATCGAATAAATAAAATTGTTGTGTATAATTAATTAGATGTATCTATTACACGTGACACATCATAGCAAATAAATAATAAACCATCTCACAGTTCTCGGAAAGTATATGTTTTTCGTTCAATTATTTTAAAAGCACAATTATTGTCTGTATATGTAATTAATCAAATAATATTTTTTTGCACGGAATATCGTTACGTATTACAATAAATGTTTAGATATACTTTAAAACGGTTTTATATTCTACTGTTTTTGCAGCACAGACAAATCGTATATTTTATTGTTGTAAAAATACAAAATTCCGTTTTGTTCGGTTTTTCGGATACAACGGTCACGTCTGGAATATAATAATAATAATAATAATAATGTATTGTGCTGTGCAGCGTTTTTGTTGTGTTCAGATATCGCCGATATAGTCACCGCGAGTAGCTGCGCCAAAGCGTGATCAATGATCATTATTGTATCTCTGGTGACTGCTGCTGACTGCTAATGTCGCGGTTATCGTGCACGTGTACAACACAATATTATAGTCTCGCGACTCGTTTTATAAGCGCAACAGACTATGTTTTTGTCCATGATGGGAATTAGGTCGTTTGACATTTTTTTAATTAAAAAAATTCGTTTGCGCAATGTCGACCTGCAATCGCACATTTAAGTCTAGATGGCTTTTCATTACAATATAAGCGCGGGACTAGTGTCGTGTTTTTGTAGCGTTATAACTAGTTTTACGGAAAAGTTGGCCCGCCCTGTAAGTTGTAACAATACGATTATAATATGTACATCATACATAGTATACTATATAGTTGTGTACGGTGATGTACCATCAAGGTTCAACCCCCCCCCCCCCCCCGACATTTTTTCGTGTTACATTATGTGGTAGTAAAATAATAACTGTATATTAATATATTAAAAACTAAAATAAAAAACATTGTACCTAATACTAAGTGGACTAAACTAACATCAATGATACTCCGTCTCGGTGGGTTGTAAACCACATCGGAATTCAAAGGGTATTTTAAAATTAGAAAACATTTTTTTAGCTTAACCCCCCCCCCCCCTCGAAATTAATTTCTAGTTACGGCCTTGTGTACTATGGTTATAATTGAATCATTTAAATCAACCGCCATTAAACGACTGTATGCGACTGTGAGAGAAATCAGAGATGTCCGTTGTTGGGGGTACAAAAACTGTGGGGGGGGAGGGTATCATATAGTATAATTTTATTATTTATTATGACGATATTATCATGACGTTTAAACGAAAAATATCCATCGGTTTTTTTCGTAATACGACTCTCTGATCTGCCCGTATGTTATAAATTATAATAAAACGTATACCGACTATAATTGCGAGTAGAGATAAATTTAGTATTAATTATTATTATTGTTATTGTTATTGATGCTCCACATATATTTGAATATTTTACTAATTAGCGGACTAGAACGTTTTATGCCGGCTTTTAGAGATATGAGAACAGCATAAAATGTGATTATCATGCCACACGGTGTGTGTTGTACACTCGTACATAATAATGATATTTCATGTTTTATAGAAACCGACGAGTCTTAAACGGTCAAAACGTACGCATATACCAATGTGTAGGAAGGGGGTTGTTTAAGTCGAAAAGTCGCAAGCTTTCACGGTTATTAAAAGTTTTAAAAATCGTCAGGTGCGTGTACCAATCCAATATACCGTACTTGTTCTGGATTAGTCTATTACCATTTCCACTCGACTGGTGCACAACAATATAAGGTACCTGCAGCATCTATATCAATAATCGAAAGATAACAATACTGCTGAATCTACGTTCATAGCAAGTAATGCGGCAGTACCTACCTGAACATATAATAGAATCGACAGGAAAAACCTTGGCACGCCTTTTACTCGTCCGCTTTCCACAATTTAATCGACGATGCGTGATTTCACTGCAATTTTCAGTACCTAGTGCCGCATTGTCTCGTCGCACCCAAGCCGCAAAGATTTTCCGGGCACGTTTATACGTCCGACTGCAAACGAGCAACGACCCTCGCAGGTGGATCACGGACCGCGGGTAACGGTTCACAAAAAACCTATCGTTTACGCACGTTTGTGTTGTATAACAAGTAGGTGCCTAATAATATATTATTATTATTATTATTATATTGTTGTCCAAGGTCGCCCCGTATATCCTGCACATTGATGCGGGCCCGTCTACGTCGTGCGGGGACCCGCTTAGACGATAAAGTAAACACCATAAATAATAACAATAATATTATTGTTATTAATTTATTATTATTATATCAAAATATCGTTCTAAACACGACGCATATTGTACGAGTACACAGAGTGTTTGGAAATGTCAAATTATTAACTCCCCGCACTTGACTTATTTTCCGCGAGCGCGTGTTTGCCACAGCGTTGACGCACGACACTTAGTAAACTGTCACGTAAACCGTCACTCACGAGTGTACGTGTGTGTGGCATGGTTTGCCAAATCGATTTTTTTTTAGGTATTCTTATTGTACTCGGACAAAAGTTGTTTTTGTTTGCTCTCGCGGTGTCAAAAGTATTTCGGTGGTTTTCGTTCAAAGACCGCCACCGGAGTGGTTCGCACAGCGGGGACGCATTTATCGTGCCCACGATGCTCCTCCGGTCTAAATAAATATATCATATAGATAGCTTGAGATTATACAACACGTGTATACTGTATACAGTATTCCATTATAATTTTATAGTGTTATACTATAGACTATGCCCGTTATTTTCAGCGCGATTTGTAACACAGCGACGACGTAAGATTTTCGCATTTAGGTACGCGCCACGAATATAATATAATATAATATCGATTTTGTACATATATAATACGTATTATTGTCTTGCAGCGTGTCGGCTTTGGGAGACGCACACCGCACACGCGTTCACAACAATTCGGTAAATGAATAATGATATCTCACAACACGCAGAACGTGTACTTATATAAACATATTATATTATATTCACACTGTATAGAGTCTGTGTTGTGTAAGCGTGTTACCTATTGGCTATTCATTATTAATAGGAATAAAACTTACTAACAACTTACTATAGGTAATTACTTAATATTGTCGCACTAGGTCATCAAACTACGACCCTGAGTTACGGTTCTGTATGTTAATCCCGTTTGAATAATAACAATATGGTGTTTAGTATTTACTACTTACCATTGAATCTTTCATTCAAATATACGTGCTTCGATGTGTGTGTGTGTGTGTGTGTGTGTGTGTGTGTGTGTGTGTGTGTGTGTGTGTGTGTGTGTGTGTTACGCGTTATTTCGGACGGCACTCGTACGACAGAACTCTTTAGAATGGTTTTATAAAATTATATATAGCTACATGTGTTGTTATATATGTATAATGCACAGCAATGGTACGCGTGTGGCATTTTACAAATGGGTTTATAACATATAGGTACCTATAAACCTATATAGGGCTTTTAAATATTTTAATGATAATAGAAAACACATGTATACATAAACATAATATATACCATATATAATCCATACTTACCAAATCCGTTTTTTTTAGTGTGTGGTAACTTAGCAGTATTAAGTTGTCCAATATGGTGATATAATACATTCTTGCTATACTTAAATATTACCTAAGTAAACGAAAATTAAATTATACAACATTTATGCATTTAAATATGATAGTTTACTTTACTATTATATTAAAATGTATACGTATGTTTATTTCTATTTAAAATCATATGTAGTCACATAGATACTCTGTTCAGTAATTAAAACCCTTTAACTGAGTTAGTAAAAGCTGATGAATATATAAGTAAAAATTACCTACAATAAAAAAAAATGTATAATTATATATTATTAAAACAAATTACTGATTGTTTTAAGTTTTTTAAACGACGATGACTTGATTATCTCGTTCAATCGATCCTTGCACTGTGTATTAATCAACTTTTACTAACTTATAAAAATTTTGTTTTTGAAATACGTGTTTTTAATAAAAAATTTAAAAACTATCAGTAATTTCTTTAATAATAATAATACATATTTATAATTTTTGTTCAGAGTAATTCGTATTTGTCGTGTATTAATTAGCTTTTACTAACTCAATTTATATATTCTTGGATGTATACAATATTTTTAATAATAACTCGAATAAAATTATGATTTTCAGCCTTTACTGAGTACACTGTACTTACAGACAGTAAATCCTAGCATTACTTAACTAGTAAAACCCAAATTTCCCTAATTTCCCTCTTACGATAACGTTTAATATATATGCATGATAAAATACAATTACATAATATTAAAAATATATATATTTAGGTAATGCATTTTCAGCTTTTCGCTGTGGTCAGTACGAGGTAATAAATTTAAAACTTGGTTTATTTAGATAGGTAGGTATATATTTTATTATGTCATAAAAGAGAGCCGTAGATGTACAAAGATTTATTTACTGGAAAAAGGTCATTCAGTCCTCTAGTTGCATGAGTTTTCATCGACGGTTGTACACTTATGGGAAAAAAATAATTTGTTCTGATGTAAAAATATTGTTATTTGTTAGTATTTTAGTTATATTATACACAGGCATACGGTCTCATTCATTATCAATTGAACTGTCAACGTGCATAATATACGATTGATAGAAACGCGAAACGCGACGAAAACGTGTGTATTGCTATTTTCATAATTCATAATTAATAATAATATATTATGAACGTAGTACGTAGGTATTTAATAAACGATTTGTTTTATTGCGAACGACTAGATGAGTCTATAGCAGCAATATTCGTAATAGCTGGTGATTGAAAAAGTTAACATTAATTACTCGCGATGGACTAGAACCAGTTGAGTATATATGTATAAGGGGGATATCATTGAGATTAGGGAATATGTGACCGCACTCCTGACTCCCCCCCACCCCCTTGAGTGGATTCTATTTTTTTTGCACTTACGTATTTTATTTAACAGATAATTTAAAATTTTTTATAAATAGGTATAATTTCCCCCCCCCCTTGAATCATTACTGACTAGAATACTAGATGAAACATACATTTAATCAAACATAACTATTTATTATACACAAGAAATACTCAATTGTTCTATAAGTGCTTTCATCAATTTAAACGCAAAAGTAGAAGAAAAAGTATATCATACTATATATTATTAAACATAAACCAGCGTCCCGCAGAGTACAGATATTTGAAAATTCGTCAAAGTCTTAAACAATAATTGGAAATCAGACTAGAAAACATAAAGAAACAAACTGTCATATTGTTGTTATTGTTACTACCCTGATAACTACTTACATAAGGTCTGTAGCTGCTGTTACGACAGTCGTGTATACTGTATATTATCCAAGTCCTATATTATTTATAGCCCCCGAAAGTGGGAATCGATGACGAACAAAAGACGAGATTTTGATGATCGTATGTTAAAATAAAAATAATGAACTGTTTACAAAAAATATTGTTTGTTATTTTTTTTGAGGGTGTCATTAAATTACAGATACAACTATTGTAGTGTATCAAAAGGTAGTTATAAGAAAAAATTGTTTAGCACTTGCAAATTAAGCCTATACTAATTATTTCAATCAAAAGTATTAATGCATATTTTACTAATCTTTGGAGGACCATAGTTAATAAACTAGCGAACCAAAATTGATGATTCGACTACCAAAATGTTCAGAAAAAAAAGCTTTACCAGAATCCATTAAAAAATATAGTGGTTACCATTTGAAAAAAAAGTTGATTTTGTTATTGGTACACCTGCGTGTTTAAAAATTTTGAAATTATTATAAAAAAATTGCTTGTTGAAAATAAAGAAACACGTCTTTTTTCATTTTAACGAAATTCCATGTCATCGTTCCATAATCGTCAAAAAACCCCGCGTACAATGACATAAGATACACCCTGTATATATATATATATACATGTATATACTAGATATTAGTTTAATTAATCTAAATTGGGAGTATAACATATTTTCGGGTGAATAATATAATTATATTATTATTTAGATTTGTAGCATTATAATTTTAAAATAAAAACAACTTTTTAACGTGTGTGTGGTAGCCGGTAGGTAGGTATATGATATTTTCGTTGCTATAGGTGACTCTTTGTGTTCTGGCCGTTCTTGGTTTACTATGCTTTTATTAAGACTGTAACTTTTTTAACGTTGCAGTATTAAGCAAATGCGCATTGTAATTTGTGGGAGTTTACTTTTTACATTTCACTAATGGAACTCTTTGATGGCGGTTTATTAATATAATGTCTGTTAGTGGCGCTGTTATAGTGGATACTTAAGTATTTATACTGTTATTCTGTTTTGATTACAAATCGATTTATGGCAAACAATAATTCATGCTTACACTCGCTACTATGTAGTTTACGTCTGAGCCAACCGATACAGACTCCGTACTTTTTAGAGGTATATATTTATTAATAGTGGGGTAAGCGATAAAAGCCGAAAATACCCTACTGGCGGTGGTAGCTTTTGAGTTGTTCTGTAGACTGTAGATTGTAGAACCGACACAATAGAGCTAATACAGTTATTACTTATTATACTATATATTATTAGTATACATATAGCAGCAGTAGACGACGACCGAAATCCCTAGTCAATACCATTAACCACGTGCGCAGACCTTTTCTGGCGTCGCCTTGCTGTGTGCGGCGTGTTCATACCATCGCATACAATAAAAGTATATTATTATTATTATGCACGCATATAATATATATCTTTTTCGTCGTCTCGCCCTTTGCGCAAAGGTCCGTTATTTAGTCGGCTGCAGTGTAAGATAATACACAATATACATGTGTGTATATATATATATATATATACAATATACATGTGTGTATATATATATATATATATATATATATATGTACCCTGTACCGTCGTCGACCCTTTCCTCTCACAGCAGCGGTAGTAGTAGCAGCAGTCTCACTATATATCACCCCCGCCTCGAGGGCAGGGCGCCGGCGATATTATATGGTTGGCACGCGCGCGCGAGCCCGTCGCGTGTTCGAACGATGCCAATAAATTGAATTAGCCGTACGCGAGCGTTTCGTAAATTATATCATATGTATATACGTGCACGGATTTTGGCAATGGCGATGAGTTCTCGAAAAACGTCTTCAAGGCAGTATACTACTCGGCCAGTCTACGACTATAATACGCGTTTATTATGTACTACAGAAGTCTATATACCATGTACATAGTATATAACGAACGTGTCCGCGTCTATAGGTCATACGTCCGCTGTATGGCGAATCGCATACAGACAAAACAGCTCGCACGTTTGTACACGTGTATTATATTATTATAGACCTCGAGAGCGATCCTTGCGCCGATTTTTATGATGCAAAGTTTTCATCAACGACGAGTGATGACCCTCAGACCCTGCACTTGTTCGATCTAACTATATACATGTGCACAGACGTGCCTCGTCGATGTGTATTTCAACCCATTGTACACCGTTATTCTATATACCTATTATGTATAGTCTGCACATCATAGCAGGGTGCACATGCAGTGCATTGCAAATCCGTCCAACCGAATATTATATATATTGTGTATAGTTGCACCCTCTGCAGAAGAGGGGGATTAAGGGTTAGTGCCGCTCTGGAACAGAATATGTATTCTTGCCACCCCTGGAACCCCAACCTCTGCAATATATAGGCTCTTGAAAAGGTAAGACTATCATTAAATCAAGTGGCTACTTTCAACTGAAAAATCTTTTTATGGTACAGCTGAAATACAATAAATCAAAGTTACCAAATTTTGAACTAAAGTTCTATTATATATTTTATACACCTTTTACACATTAAATAAAATATCCTGCAATGAAGAAAAAAAAATGCAAGGTGTAATCAAGTACTCAAGAGGCAGTGTGCATATTTATCAGTAGTGTACCAATTTTATTATTTATAATTTTACTGCGCTGTAACTTAGGTATTAGGTTTAATTACGTTCAAAATATAATAAAATACAAATTAGGATATGATTTATATTTTCTACTTATATAAATACAAGATCTGGATATCTATCCTAAATACCTAATAATAACTTATTAAATTTTACAATACTGTAGAATAATAAATAATATAGTTATACTTTTATACAATTGCTAAATTCCAATACAATTTGAGTGAACTTGACTTTAAAAATAAAAGAAGAAAAAGTGGTAAGAAGTTTTTTGAAAAGTTAAGAACTATAACGTACGTAGAAGAGATGATTCATGGCTCAAGATTTTATCGGAGAAAAAATGTTCAATAGTAACAAAGTATGATTCTATGTAGGGTTGAGGGTTCATCCAGAAAACTGTTAACAAAAACTTAGATAAACGTCAATTATAATCGTTTGCATCACAAGCAATATTTAATTGTTTTAAATGTATGAATGTCAATAATGTCATATTTAATTAAACCTAAAAATGGTAAATATAAAACTAGGAACAATTGGTTCGAGAAAGAAATTGATTTGAGATTTTATTTTATAAATTTATACATTCTAGGTTTATTAACTATATATTCCCGTATCAAGTGTGTATATTACACACTATTATTACGACTAATCGATTATTTTCTCTATCAACTAAAACTTTAAAAAATATAATCTAAGAATACTACGTCACAGCTATTATTTATCAGATCAATAGTATAATATTGATAATTTATAGTATGCATATAACTATATAAAGTAGTACAGCTCTTGAAATGTAAAAGCCATACAATTCGATGCGCAGAATAAATTGTTGTTCAACAAAGGTACCCACTGTAAAAGAATGCCAATAAATGACGAACCGCCATTGAGATATTATTTGATAAATACGGATTTTAATTTTTCAATTGTGAAAAATTCACTTGAAAAACACAGTGCTTAAAATTTAAATACACATCAATTTTTAGGATGCAAATAAAAATTCCCACGATTGGTACCCTGGACACTGGATAGAGAGCATATTATATATATTTAGGTATGTGTATATTGCACCGTCGGGCAGACCGTGTCTGTACCGAATTACGCCTGTCACGCCACCGCATTCGTATAAAACGGATTGAAGGAAAATCAAGGAATGCAATATTATTCTAAAATACGACGGAATGCATGGAATTTACCGAATGGAAACCCTTCAAGTCCAAATGTATTCCTAAGCGAATTCTTATTGCCACGTCGCGTATATTGCCTAAATGCGAATTCCCTAAATCTATATACACATCCCTTACAACTACCGTCCGCCCGACAACGACGACGACAACAACAACAACACAAACAAATCGAAATCGCACTTCCGCAAGACAAATATCCATTTAAACGATTTACATCATCGTCACTCGCCACAATAATAGTGCAACTATATATATATATATATATATATATATATATATATATGAATTTATAAATCACGGATACGTGTGACTTAGGGATACGCAACTTGTTGGGTTTGACGCGTATTGTTTACGATCAATAAATATTATTTGTTTCGAAACGACAGTACCTACTCCATTATATTATTACAGGGATTTGCACCCTAATTATTTATTTGGGTTCATGGAGAGCCAGACGTATGCTCATTATATTAATACTGCTAATGGCCATAGTTAGATATTACCTATAGCTCAAGATAAATAATAAAAAAAAAAAAATGTTACATAATACTATGTAAACTACCTATAACCTATTACCTATCCTGCTTGGGTCAACACGGGTGTTGGAAGTCCATGAAAAATCTTAATTTGAAAACTATGAACCTATATTTAATTTGTGTGATATTATTTCTTGGAATATTATTTTAACTTGTAAAATGTTACTATATGGTGTATCGACATAACATTTACTACATTAGGTATGTCATAATGAGTATTGTCCATTAGTTAGTATAATTATTATACTATTATCAATAGTTGTCTAGACCCAATAATAACAGTTAACAAAACATATTAGGGGTATGTCTAGCCCTAAATTAATTACAAAAATACATAACACATGAAAGTTTTATAATAAAAAACAGGGTTTCGAGAGTTTTTTATTCAAGTTTCAGTTAATTCGAATGTTAAAAATATTCCTGGTTATAAGCGGGTTTTGGGTGTTAATATTTTGAAGTGCTTTTATGGATACGGTTAATTCAGGTGCAAGGCATTATATTAAATTAATACGTCGTCATGATTTCGAGTCATATTTATGCGTACACACGATATTCTATCATCGATCGTCGAGACGTTATTATTTATTATAGACGACACCATACGCATATATTTACGGGGTGAATCATTTAACGCAAGACCCTCGTTATTTCAGAAAGCACTGACGTTTATGAAAATAATTCTCTTACATAATGTTAAGTCGCTCTAAAACAAAACTTTTGGACAAAACTTTTTTCGAATAAAAGAATTAAAAAATGCATGTTGCCATTAAAAATTAAGACATTTAAAATACGATACAATAAAAATAGTAAAAATATATTTTTTAGAAAAATGTTGTTTTCAATGACTTAAAATGACGTTAAATTTTTTTTCAAAAATATCTATAGTTTTTTTGAAACAATGAGCGTCTTACGTCAAACGGATCACCGGTATGATTATATTATATTATTTGAGTCTTGCACCTGAGGTTAGGTTCTTTAGGCAGTCGACGTTGAGTGGAGACGCGTGCTGTTGTATTTTTTTTAATGTGGGCACGTGTTTGTTAAATGCTTTTATATTTATGCACCCGATGAACGAGAAGACGCACCAAAAATATTATAGTTACATTCAAAATGATGTAAACGTATATGCAGATAAATAATACCTATATAATTATACACAACCTATATGGGTGGTGCGTCATGATGCGTGAAATGAAAAAGTTTTAAAACAAAACACAACAAAATGTAAAGACCTAACTCCCAGCACTATAATCCTGGTGGATTTGCGTTTGTGCGACATGCGCGCCCGTTGAAAATTTTAGATGACAATAATATTAAGCATTATTTTTACCTATGTGGCTATGTATATATTTGCAAGTGTACAAGTATATAATATACGATAACAAAATTAATTATAGGTACGGATAACAGACTAGTATCTGCAGTGTGTGTGTATCGATCACTAAATATAATATAATATTGAATGAAATAATTTAAATACGTTTTGTATCTCGTGCAATGTTCGTGGCACCTATATACCACATATATGGTACCTATGCGGACATATAGTAATCTATATCTATATATATCGTCATGGAGCTTTCGAGCTATCGTTTCGTGTGCCGTTCCAATTTATGTATCCAATACACATTATATAATTTACATGGTCATAAATTTCAGTTGAGTCAACAAATTCAATTAATATTTAATTCGCTTACACGGAATAATATGTTAAGTCGTTGAACTGTAAATCCAAACGAAGCGTTGTGGTATGTGTACGTCCGTCGCAACAGTACTATATATGATACCTATACGTACACTTAAATGCATTGTAACACTTAACACGGCGATTTGGACCCTTTTGGACGATGGTCGTATATCTATAGGTATACACATAACACATAATAACACACTATTTCGTCGGTCGTTACTCGTGTTTATTTAACGTTTTAACATCCTATGATAATATAAAATATCCATGTCGTTTTATAAACATTAATTCGCAGCTGCTACGCCATCCTAAGTCGATATATACATCACCCACGAGTCATTACATTAAACATTTTACGTTTTGTAGGACATGCGTATCACACAGTAAATACGTATAGGTATTATATTGTATCGCGACCGGATGGTATACCTCCTGACTCCTATATAATTTTATAATATACCCGATAATATAATAATAAGACAATGAATTCGGATGTGTTCGAATTCGCTTCATATATATGTATGTATATTATACATCATAATATTTAGTCTATGTATATTGTATTTTGAGTGTATTATATATTCAGTATACAGGCGTTACATAGGCGGCACACGAGTTTTTTTGTGAATTCGATTAAGTCGGTAGTCGGTACATACAACAGTTTAACACGATTACCAATGTTTAATTATACATTTTACAGAGGTACGCACAGCGTCAATCAATAGACATTGTGTCATATTACCTAGTTACATATTAATATTATATTTTGTATTTGTTTAATATTTGTGCGTGCCTGTTTGTGAGAGCACCTAAATATATATATTTTATTAGAATATATTATTTATTAAAATTATTCGCATTCACGTATTCTGACGTGTCGCCGAATAAAGTATAATTTAAACACCTTTAAAAATCGAATTATCTTGCACCTTATCCGAACGTCTATAATGAGTTTTTGATTATTTTTGATTAAAAAAAGTCTCTCAATCGCTATATTATGCGCACATAGTTTAAGAATTTCATTGAATTTGTCTTAAAGACTACAGTCGGTTTCACCGTGGCGCCGTGCTGCATATATACAGCGTGTTAATTCAAAATCTTGTGAACGATGAATGAACCGTGTAACAATGCCAATTAACAATGACCTTTGTTGTTATAATGAGACAGTTGAGTCATAACGTTTTCATTGACAAAAATCGGAAACCTGGAACAGGGTAGGTTAACGCGTAGCTGATGGTATATAATGCTTTTCAAGTGACTACACAGCTGCTGCCGCAAGGGAAACTATATTATAGTGAATAAAATATTATAACAGAACAAAATAAATTAAAATCAAATTAATTCGTATGTATTTGCAGACACAAAGGCAAGTAAAATGGCACACGTCAATGACAATATTCAATTAGCGAAACGTAAACACCGTTGTAACAATATAATATTATAGACAAAACTCATAAAATAACATCAAAGGTTTTTCATTAATGTATACATACATTCTTTGGCATTTCACTATAATGACTAGGTACCTATATATATGTGGGTAGTATAGTCGTACGTCTTCTACGGTGCCTTTGAACGCACCAAAGGTTGCAAGAAATATGTTATTGGTGCAAACGACGTTGTGTATATTACTATATATGTGTAGAACCACTTTGTAGCTTAAATCGAATACCCGCAGCTCATATAAAGCAGATGTAGTTACACGAATTTCCGTAAGACAATATAATATAATATCATTATTCCGTGATAAAACGGTTGATAATATACTTCGTCGTTACAACAACTTTTCGATCATCGTCCTTCGATTTAGTATACACGATTATATCGGGTTGTTTTTTATGTAATCGTCTAGAAGTGTAATCGCTTAAGAGTGCAGCAAGACGATTACGAGTCACTATATTCTGATTATAACTGAACTCGTGCATGATCTCCTATATAATATATATGAATCATGAATGTATATCAATTTGCACGAGAGCTTATAAACTTGAAACCAATTGCAGGTATCACATTTCGCACACGTATTATTATTATACTGAGACTCGGCGGGAGTGTTTTTTGCTTTTGTCGATTTCGCAACTTGGGTAGGTACACCGATGTGGATTTTTACTCGTGGTTAGACAGCTATAGTTATCATGAAATAAGTTAATGCATGAAAAAAATACCTATAATACCTATCTAAAAAAAAATGAAATTTACCTATATTATGAAATACATATTCAACAATCTAAAAGATAATATCGATCTAATACAGGTACCAATATGGACGTAAGTCGTTCCGCTGCGTGTAGTAATTATTTAAGCCGCGGGTATAACGAAATATATTGTGTTCTGCCGAATCCGATGGTCGTCATCGTCGGACTTTCGTAATAGCGATGTCAATAAATAATAACGATAATAATTTTTTTTTATCGCACAGGGTGTTTGGCAACTGGAGCTAGTCGGGTGCAACGAAATCACGGAGGCCGGCCTATGGGCATGCCTGACGCCCAGAATCGTGTCGCTGACCCTGAGCGATTGCATAAATGTGGCCGACGATGCGGTCGGCGCCGTGGCTCAGATGCTGCCAGCCCTCAACGAGTTCACGCTGCAAGCGTACCACGTCACCGACGCCGCCTTGGGATTCTTCTCGTCCAGGCAGTCCAACAGTCTGTCCGCGCTCAGGCTGCAGTCGTGCTGGGAGCTCACCAACCACGGCATTGTAAATATTGGTGAGTGATTGTGCTATACACATCATAATACAGCACGCCGAGTGTTTTTGCTTAATATCAAGCTCAGACCGATACTTTTGCGGATATCCGATTTGAGATCACATTTGACTAAAGCCGATGTCCGAACCGTTGGTAAATATTCTAATTCCGCTAGTCGCTGAGCTGATGTCAAGCTTTTTTCGAGTAAAGCCGGGTTCACCGTTACTGTCGATCGAATCGCACTGTAATTGGACGTTACTTTTTTGGTATCGTGTACTAATGACCAAGTTGCAACCAAGTATACCCTGGGCCGTATATTCAATTTTTGCGCCCTCCCACCCCCCAAAAAAATAGATCAACTTTTTTGATTTTTCATAACACATTTTAGTTATAATTATTTATGGTTATGTCATGGTTGTCTATCTACGACAGTGGTTATGTTAAAATAATATTAATTATATAGGTACTCTATATTTCAATGCTAGGACTTATCAGTTATCGTTGATTGACAAATGACGGTATCAAATTATGGCCACATCATAGAACGAATTCTTTCCAAAAAAATAAATGAAATAATATTTTATAATAATATACAATATTATACCGGGCTACAGCGGTGCCCGGCCGCCCCTAAATAGAACAATATTTGGCCGCCCGGGGAAGATGTCCCCATTGCCCCCGTCCCCCTAAATACGACCCTAAGTATACCAATAATTGACTACAGCTCAACTTTTAAACAAAATATATGGCTACCAGTTGTAACTTGTAACCATAAAGTCATCACGCCCTCTCACTACACGATACACAACGTAGCTGTATAAAAAATACCGCTACCGATATTATTCTTCTCTACGATGGTTCTACAATTGATAATATATTTTGTCGTTGTGCACACGATTTTATTTATTTCCCTTTGATGGTAGGTACCCTACAAGGTACAGCGCTTATCGGCTATGAACTCAAAATTGGTCTTACCAACCGATATCGATTAATATTTACTATTATTTAGTATCCCAGCTAACGCAGATATACAACCACTAACTATGATCGAGGCTTTCGAATTCAATTCATTATCTAGGTTTTATGATACTTTGTATGGAAAGAAATCTATAGTCTCGTTCATCGGTAGCATATTTCGCTATATTTATTTAGTGCGCAAGGTGTACGAAATATATTTAACATAATTTTTTTAAGAATTGAAATTTAGATTCTATAGCAGGTAAATTATTGAATATTTTTTGTTTGTTTTGTGGAAGATCTGTGGTAAAATGTATAATATATAGGTACCGTTGTAGGCGATATTTTAATATTCAATTTCATCATATTTTCTTTATTTTTATAATAATTAAATAATATTATCATGATATTTATTAATATTTTATTATATTATTTTAAAAATAGATACATTATTAACGCTTCTATACTTTTGTATTGAATGAAATTCACAGTGTTGAATAATATTTGTATAATTGTATGCATATAGGTACAATTTCAATATATCCATAGTTATTTATTTGTCTGTTTTTCCAACCCGAGTAGATACAAGCACAACATGTAATTACAATAATTTAATGTATAACAGGTTGATTATATTGAAATGCGCCAATATCCATACATCTACATATAACTTAATAACTTAATATTTTTAATACAAATTAATCCATTTGAGTTCCAATTTAATAATGATGTTATAATCGTTGGGCTTACTTTTATATAAACATAAAATATCTGCAGAAGTACTATGTGGATATGACATAAAAATAATAGATCATTTCATTTCGAGAAAACGTACTTCAATAATAATAATTGACCTAAATAAAAACGTGATTTTCTCGTATTTATACAACCGTGAATTATTACAGTTGTACATAAACTTCTTAGAGATCGCTGACAAATAATAATAATAATCACTACAAAAACAAAAAATAAAACGTAGTAGGTTCGAAAATAGAAAACGAAAACTATACGATCATTATAATATTTAACACGGTCGTGCAGAATAAAATCATTACTGACTAGGTAGCGGCAGGTTTCACAAAACTGCGTTCGACTAAATTGAAGTTTATAATAATATAGGTATGCCTACACAACGCACTGCGACGACGAATATCAAATTTATTCAATATTTAAAATTCGCGTCGACATGTGTTGGAGTATATATAACAGGTGTGATTACTTTTTTACTTACTGAACACTATTACGACAACGCAAGCCGTCGACACAGATATTTTTATGTTGCTAATTGCCGTAAGATAATTATACGGGTAAGACGGCTATACGTCTATATGTCATTAATTATTATTGTATGACCATATATTACCTACATATTATTAGTATTATTACGATAATATCGATACCTACATCGAAAATCATAATAATGTAATATTTACTACTAAATAATTGTTTAAGATTACCTACGTCTATTCTACCGCTCGCAGAAAATGCCCTAGGCCCTATCATCATAGAACAATATATATTATATAATTGTTTCAGGGCATTATTGTTCTGCACAAGACGGCCACCACAATTATAGTAGTAATAATATATTGCATCTACGTATGACGTATAATATATATTTTAGATGAAACGTCTTTATGGGTAATCGGTTCGCGTCGAAGAACGAACGAACGGAAATTGCAGCGAAGTTAAGGAGTTATTATGATAATTGGTTTGCAAAACAAATTATCATTACGAGTGAGGTGGCGGATAGGAAATTAAATAAACTGTTGCGAACAAAACTTGCATTACAGTAGTCTATACGGTGTTTACTTTTCACGAAACGAACCGAAAGTCCCGTGATTTTTCATTTTCGTATTTACACATAAAAACCTAATTACATTCTTTTTTGAACGTTTCCCCCGTAGCTAATAAATTACAGCTCCGGTCAAACTGGTTAATGGCCTCTCAATGTCTATAGAACAATATTTCAGATCCGTGGACTATATTATAATGTTATGATGATGTAGTTATTTTTATTAAAACATTTGATTTGGACAGGTTATCAAAATATTTTATAATATATCGCATTTGCGTTTCCCAATCGTTTAATATTCCGAGCGGAACGAGATGTAGCAGGTTTTATCGATGCGTATTTTTTTCCATTCGGTAAACACTTTTCGGGGCAGTAAAAACATCTAAAAATATCCCATACAGCTCCTTTCAAGATTAGAAATTGAACGTGGAAGTCGAAGAAGGTCATTTTTTACATTCCCCGTCAATTTATGAGAAAATTGAAAAAAAGTATAAAAATAATTCTGTAATATCAAAGCATAGTCTCTAACAAAATATTTAAAACATTTTTATTAGTGCTAAGTATTATTCTTTCTCAATTGATAATATTATCACTTTCAAATTTAAAAAAAAATAATGCATCATTATTCTGCAGAACCGAGTTATTTTAAATTGGGTTTGCTGATTTGTTGCAAACGTTACTTATATTATTTTTATTGTTTAACTAATATGCTCTATTCTTGCTCTAATAACTCATTTTATTAGGCTTAAAATGTAATCTAATTTTACAATATGGATTATTATATCTGGATTAAGTTGAGTAAGGTCCACCGCTATAATTTATTTGTACACTTCGATAGTTTTTTTCATTTCTTTTCAAAACTAAATATTTGATGATTGGATTTGTACGTATATTTTATTATGCTATCGTTTATACTACCTTTGTAATTCACAGGTACATATAATATTGGTTTTGATTAAGTTTATAAAAGTAGGTGGTATACTTAAAATTAGTAAACTTATATAATCAGATACAAAACAATATTATTTTCATTTCATATATTATAACACTGATGTATCAATACCTATATTAATAATAATTATTAAATTATTATAGTACAATTATTTTCAAACAAAAACGATGTTTGTAATTAATTAATTGGAATGCAGACAAATATGAAATAAGTCCTTGGTATTTATATATAATACTTATACCTAATTCTTCTATTTATAAATTATATTACGCGTAAATAATATATCATAGGATATATTAATATGTATTCATCAGGCATCAGCTATCTATACATCAACCAAAATTTTTAATAAAGAAATATGATCCAAGTTATAATGCAAGTACATAATATAATGGAATACTGAAGTATGGTATGGTAATTGGGCTGTCCACGATACCTACCTATATATATATCATTATATAATGACTTAACATTCAGGGTTAACAAAGGCTCAATCATTATTTAAGAAATTTACATACCTACTTCACATTCAGACATGTTGACTCACTCTATAAGTATAAATATAACCTTTATGTCATCATTGTTTACCGTTTATACCTACATGTAGTATGTTCATAATACCCACAGTGGCTAGAATAAATACTAAATTGCGGGGCTGTAACTTTTAATTCAAATTGTGACGTACAGTAAAAAAGTAACAATCGGCACTTTATTATTGTATATATTTTGTATGTACTTATACAGAGAAAAAAATGTAGGAATTACGTCTTACATATAGAACACGTGTAAGAAATAAAAACGTCGAAGACATCAAATTAAGTGCCATTTAAGTGACTGACTTTGATAAATGACACATTATAAACGAGAAGAAATAATCGAAATCCTCATGTAAACGTGTAAACACTACACGCCTTTATTGTATTTATTGTTGAACAAATTTATGGTACGTGGTTGAAATCGATGTCGCGTGTAAACAGTAGTCATATAATGTCAGACAGCACTGCGCAGTACCTACAGAGTGATTCACCAAGCACTCTCATCCCCATTTATTTGTCCATTTTGTTATACTTTATTTAAAACCTGATTTTTTACAATTTTTTAGCCCATCACGATGTAATTAGTAGTTAGTGTAATATTATCTACATAATATTATGCATTAGTACTTATTTAAAAGTTACTTGGGTGATGGCATACTAACTTTTATTTAAATCAGGACTTCTTTTTTTTTTACTGGGCATTTTTAAGTAGTTGATTTATTGAAGAATATTGATATATCAAAATCGAAATTTAAACTAGTAATTTCGAAGTTATTATATAAAATAAATTATATTCATATACTATATCCAATGAATATTTGAATAATATACATTAAATATTGCTATATAACATATTTTTTAATTAATGTATGAAAATTGTCTAAATAAATTAGTGATTGGCTATTTGTAACCGGTTCACACTTATTTTATATGATTTGTTATATTATATAGGACATAGGTCCTTAACCCATATTAATACATTCAAATATACAATGAACTGCAATCATCTGTATTTCATAAGACATCAAGTATAAAACATAAGAACTAAGCACAGTCAAATTTTGATAAGGACCTCAAAAAACCACTCTTAATTCTTATTAAACGTCATAAAAAAATCTAATTTTTTTTAAACTAAATCAAATTCTAAAAACAAATGTTTGAATTATAATATATTAAATCACAACCAACCGACGAAGTGTATATATATTTATACACACCACGGTGTACTCGTTTTTTTTAAATTTGCAGTGATCCGCCATCCTTCCGACTAGCCTGTATAATATTAAATTACGTTACCCACACCTATAATATTAACCCCGGGTTGCGAGATGCCCAGATGTCACTATATATATTATATATATACGCCTTCGAAGATTTTGAATACGGGAAGTTGTATATGATATATCAAATAAAGTGTACACTATATACATATATATCTTTTACCTATATTATATATAAAATTAGTATGTATATACGTCTTATTGTGGAGTTTTTTTTAACTCTGCGAAGCATATACGACAAATTATTATACGAAATCCTCTACATGAACAGTGGCAGTATATAGTTGTAAGTCGTAACCACCTGGCCCCTTTATTTTTATTTTTTTTTAAGGAAGGGTGGTTATATAGCGACTGCTTTTATTCGTCCCCCTCGTGTAGGTATCGTTACTAAACATCGCTCGGTCGTGTGTTGGCAAGGGCACGTGATTCAGAGCGCCAGGAAAAGCATATAATATAATATTATTTACGCGCGCACATAGTCACCCCAACACATTTACAGTATAGGGCTGCGTGCAACTCGCGATACATATTCCTGCCGTATGTATAATATTTTTCTATCGATCCGAAATGAATATTAAATCTGTATATTACTTACGTACATGCATATAATAATATAAGAAACGCAATTCCGCCGTGTAATACCTACACTATAATATAAACTATTATAATGTACACAGTGCTGTGTGCCTCTATAATATTATATATACTTAAATAGGCCATATTATATGATATTATATTGGTACATATTATTATGCGGTGAGTACTTCGAACGAGAGTAACAAAAAGGGTGTACGAGCGCAGTACTCGAATAATGGCAACTATTATATTGTTTTCGCACGCGTCCTTGAACGCGTTTCCTTAATTAGAGTCGCCCGCAGCGACAGTGTTCCTATAGGTATATACCTGTTTCTTACATGTCTTATCCCGCAGGGTTTCGACTTAAGAACGTGAAAATCTTAAAACGTATTATTTGGATGACATTAATTTGTTGATCGTTATTATTATAGGTAATATAGGTATGTTCCTGTAGTCCATGAGTTATTTTCAAACGTGAAAGATCTCATACAGTATGATTAATAACTAATAAGTAATAACTATACATTATGTAGTATATATATATTTATATATATATATATATTGCGCAGGTACCTATGCCTACATTTTTAACGTAGGTAGGTATACCAATTTAAATGTGAATAACTTTAATCCTGCAGACTGTAGTAGTACACTTCATAATAATGCTGTGTCTCGCATACCTAATAAATTTATCAAAATATTTATAGCGCAACGTTAAAGCAATTTACCCGAATTCATTAAACCCAAATTCGTAAAATATAACATCGTATAGGAAAAAAATTAGGCATAAGATTGTTTTACAACTCTATTGTTTTTAAAATATTAATTTATCGGAACCATGTACGTAATATAATAGTATAATGGTGGTACCTACATAACTATATAAGCTACCTATGGTTGGAAGAAAAATGATCACAAAAAGTAGAGTCAGTTAAATTATAATTATCTATATTCTTCATGTCCCAGAAATATCGACCTACTTATAGTTATACAGCTGCAGTAGCACTAGTAAAATACTTATAATAAAACCAACGTTACATTTTATTCATTAATTATTTTCGTATTCTGTCGATCAAATATTATTAATTAATTTAAAAGTGATTTATTAAATCATTAAAATCCATACAACATAATATACATAAATACTAAATAGTAGGTTAAATTATTAATAAAACATATTTTTGTACATAAAAAATCATTTTCGTTCTTGTTGAAACTTGTATAAGCATAAAAAATAACTTAAGCAAAATAATAAAATATTCTAACATAATCGTTAATTATTTATGATGTAGCTACATTCTTGTTGGAGTTTCATTTTCTCTAATTTTGCATGTCTGAATAGTTTCGAAATATTATCAAACTTAGTTATGGAAACTATCCCTTTTTATTGACCTTTGTCATCAACCCTTAGTGTCCAATATTAATTGTTCGTATAATATTCGTACCATCCATTCGGTAATTATAATTAATTCAAACTGAATAAAACAATTTATACATAGACAATTCATTTATTACACTTAAAACTTTGGTAGTGTGGACCTCTCAAACTAAAAGTAGAGATTTTAATTCTGTACATATACCTATATAAAATAATAACTTACATCTTTATGTTTATTTTCAGTTCACTCACTTCCCAATCTTACTGTGCTGAGTTTATCAGGTTGCAGTAAAATCACTGACGACGGGATCGAATTGATCGCTGAAAATCTGCCAAAATTACAAATCTTAGACTTATCTTGGTGTCCTCGTGTTACCGATGCAGCCCTCGAATACATTGCTTGTGATTTAGTTGGATTGGAGCAGTTGGTCTTAGACAGGTAAAACACTATATACATTTGATGTGATAACCACAAACAGAAAAATTATCAATATTCAATTTCTGAGATCAGATAATTAGCAGTTATCTTAAAATATTACTAATAATTCTTATAAAAAATTAAGAAATAAGTTATATTCTAATAGCACAAGACAAGTATCATATTTGTCGATAAATTGATATTGTTATAATCGTTATATATATTAGGTACTTAAATAAAACGGTGACCTTTTTTTCGTATAGCAAAACTATTTTTATCGTTTATTCCAGGTTAGCATTATTTAACCCTTCAAATATCTATAACCAACAGGGCCCGATAGTCGATTTATTGTCTATTATTAATATACCCACATAAAACATAGTTATATTATTTATGTATAAATAGTATTAAAAATAGTACTCAAGTTTTTACTTTTTAGACAGTAAAATATTTGTGAACTAAGTTTTAAATTAATTATACATCGGTAATTGTTAACATGGATTTAAGACAAATATTGAAGTAATTTATTTTGACAAGCAACTGAAAAACGTAGGTACTTTTGAAAAAATTAATACATTTACTTCTTATATTGTTGTTTAAATTTTAGAAAAATATCATAATATAATATCATGTGAAATAAATACATTTTTAGAGGTTCTATATTCTAACAAACGATATTTTATGTCATATATATTGTATATACGGTATAATGCTATGTGTATAAATGTTTTATTACCATTGTTAATAATTGTTTGATCGCAGTAAAATATTTTTAAGTTATTCATGTGGACGTATATTATATTATTATGTTTATGTATGGTTAACTTTTTCAAAAATATGTTTATTATTCTGTATTTTTTAGGTGCATACACATCACTGATATTGGTATAGGGTATATATCAACAATGATATGTTTACAAGCATTATTTCTACGTTGGTGTTCACAACTACGAAATTTCAGTATACAACACTTATGCGGCATGCGACATCTAAGGATACTCTCACTTGCTGGTAAATAATAATTTCAACATGCTACGTTATAAGACACATTTATTATAGCGATTAACATCCAACATGTTGAGAGGGGGAAGGATTAAAACTTAAACTAATTTCCGATCGATGAATTTGAAATTGTGTAAGTTTCATACGAGAGAAACGTGAACAGTTTTGTTTTCACATAAACGCCGTAATATTAGGTCATATAATAATGATAATATCATAAGACATGAATACTACGTGCTTAATTTAAGGACAGGTGTGGTGAATATTTTTACGGAACCACTTACCCTAACAATCATATTATATATCTAATATTCTATACATTAATAAAATGTTTTATGAAGTGTTTAATTCTACACTCTCAATAGAGCCAATTTAAACCATTTATGTATATTTTATTAGATACCCGCCTTTTAATATTTAATATTTAAAGTGAAATTTATTATTTTTAGGTTGTCATTTGTTGACATCCAGTGGTTTATCCAGTTTAATTCAAATGCGAAATTTAGAAGAATTGGAACTGACAAATTGTGCTGGAGCATCGCCGGAATTATTGGAATATTTGCATGAGCATTTACCATCATGTTTAATCGTTAGATAGATATTCATAAAACGTAAACACGACAATAATGGAGGGTTGTTAATTATTTTTTTGATTGTTTATTTCTTTTTTTTTACTTTTTTAAACATTCTTGAGTTTTGATTTTTAGTAGGTGTTTTGAGTCTGTTATAATGTCCGCACACATATCATATATCCCACAATACTTTTATTATTTATTTATTTAAATTTTTAAGTTTGCTGTTTTAAGCAAAACTTGTTGTTATTTTAACTTTTGGAATTAATTGAATTTGGGTTCAAATTACAATATTGTACACACGTACTATTAAGTCATTCTCGCCTAAAAACACTATCGTGATTAGGTGTTTAAAAATGTATGATATTGGCCTTTTCAATGCTTGAATTATTGTAATAGGTAGGTATGTACAAAATGTGCAATAATTAAAAATATAATATTTACCATTATAATAAACCATTAACTTTAAGACAATATCAAAAAAAAAAAAAAAAAATTGGCCGATTATATAGAAAAGAAATATATCTAAAAAAGTTATGATATTATTATCTTAAGTCTTAAGACAATACTATAAAGCATTTACGAGTTTGAACTGTTTGGAGTAGACAAAAAAAATGTATAAATATGAACCGAATGCCTATAGAAAGGAAATATTAGACTTCGTCTACTACAGTAGTAAATTCTGTCTATGTTATAATGATTTGGCTTTAATAATTAAGATGTAGGTGCGCATGATAACTAATTAAATTATGAAAAAGCAAAAAAGTTATATAAATAGTTATGACTTATGAGTACAGATGTCAACGCTTAAATTAAGAATATATTTCGTATTGTGTAATAACCAACTTACCGGCCCAATAACCATTTAAATAACATAATACTTAATATTATATTATCTATAATCTATATATTTATAAATAATAACGAATAATAAAAATTATAAGTGACATTATAAACGTGCAATTAGAATATTTAAAATTTACCAATGTTGTATAATATGTTACCTTTAAGTTGATGATAAAGAATTTTAGAAAAACAACATTTATTAAAATATTATGTTCGAAGACAAAAATTGTTTTTAACAGACTCGCTACATGAAAAATATGTATTATTTCTTCGTTTGTTTGTTTTAAATGTTTGAAAAATAAACAATAGGTATATATTTATAGAATATTTGACGTTAAAAGACTATAAGATAAAAAAATAACGTATAACAAATAACAATAAAGTTCCTGGTGGATTCAATACGAATAATCGTAGAGAAGAAAAAAGATGTCGTTATTCGTTATTGCAAATTATAAAATGTCAGTCATGTATACAAACAATATTTAGGTTTAGTTTTGATTATTCGCGTTTTAAATTTTACACGTGTTATGTATATGACTAAATTTATTTAAAGCTATTCGTTTTGGTTAACTACTTACACAATGATTTGTATACTTTAAATGTGTATTTTAAAAAGTTAAAAATGAAGACTATTTTTCTTTGTGAAATATATATTTTTAGATATCTAAACTGTTCTAACCACCTTCGAAGATCAGCTATGTACATAATGAAAGACTGATGATGCCTTTTTATTAGGTAACTTAGTATTAAAAATACATTAAAAATTGTCATGACAATGCAAAAAAAAAAATGTAATCTGTGTGCGACATATAAAATGTTATATTTTAATGATTGTCCCCAAATTTAGTTTTTAGAAAGATTTTTTTTGTGATTAGTTTATTATATTTTAGTGTTGTGAATATAATTTATAATTATACTTAAATAGTATATAACAAAAAATACAAATATTATTATATCTGTTTAAGTAATTTAGAGAAACTGTTGGTTGTACATTTAATAAAAATAAAAGACTTGAAAATTTTTTTTATTTTTTTTATGCAATAGGTACATTTTATTTTACTATAATGATCAAATCTGACCTAACCATTATTTTGTTTTTGTAATACAGGTGTTCATTTTTGAACTGTTCTAAGCAAATTTCTTATTTTATTTTTCAATCAATATTTGCTCACTGAAATAAATTACTTTATACTTACATTTTAGTTTTTATACTATACCTATAAAATATACAAATACAACTTAAAATGTTAGTTATTGTTAGAACATGTAAAACGAATAGATTATACATTAACATAATATATTGTTTGTACTTCAACATGTCTCCTTTTTTAATTAATTTATTTAGCACTGTAATTTTTTTTTTAAATAATTGATTGAATTTTTACCATGTACTTCAGAAAAATAATTTTTCAACTATAATATATATATATATGTGTGTGTATATAATATATATACATGTATATAAACTTGGTACCTTATATATAATAAGCTATAAATGACCAATAGAACTATAATAAATCTATAATAAGAAAAAGTGGCAATTTTATTAAAATTTAACGTTTAAGTTTAAGATTTAGTATATTTATGTGTACTGATAAAATAAAAATATACACTAAATTAACTTATATATAATAACCATTATGAGTTATGACCTGTAATCCTGCAGATAACTAAATTCAGATCCGTATTAGAATTCGTGCAGATCATATAAATAGGTACCATAATAAATAGACAATATAGTACCTAAATACGATTAATGAAGCTAAGTTGCATTAACTGTTGCAAGTTATAAACAATTTAAAATGTACAAATATTTTACTATATCTATAAAAAAAATCAATAACTTGGTTCAAAATTAAAACATTATTAAAAATCCTACACATGATGGGGCTTAATACTCTTATCTTTACATTTCATAATGGGTCAGTTTTCTAAGTAAAAATGAGATGAATTCTTTTGAACGTAAAATTTGCCTTGCCATACGCAATTAGTAAAACGGATAGAACATTTACTATTGTACGAGTAGGCCAAACAATACAAGTTATGGTTTTAATGTTTTTTATACTTGCTGGCTACTGCAATGAAATAGTAACTCAGTAACTTTTGTTCTAATAAATATTTTTTTATATTATTTATTGACTTTTGCACTGAAAGTATAATATAACATTTTTATTTTGTTCTTTAATAATACTCTAAATAAAAATTTTAAATCTGATTTATATATATTTTTTTAAATTCAAAATGGCCAATTCGTAAATATTGCTTTTAGAAAAATTTTGATTGTCAAAACATTTATTTCGATTAAGTAGATATTTCATTTGTCTGCAATGGGTGTTCCTGTTACACCCTGTATAATATGATATCGTTTTTGTAATATTTTGATGAAAATCGAACAGAAGTCGGACGTAGAATTATAAATTATCATAGAATAATATTATAACACTCCAGCCATGAATAATATATGATAAATCATAATTATCAATTCGAATCGAAGCGTCGATATGATAAGATAATTAGTAATATATTATAAATAACATTTTTTGAAATTTATCGTGTCGTATAATTAGAGGTATCCCATCGTGATATGTCAAGTCCCTTGCGACTAGAACATTTCGCTAAACGCGGCGGCGTAACAGATCGTACCGTCCTCCGGTATCGGTTGACGGCCGTAAAACGATTGTCGGGTGGTCGATGTCACTCGTCGCAGAGTCTGGTCGAGTTGGGTCGCCGCCGGACTGGAGTGCTGCTGCAGTAGCGCTGGATCGGTGACCCGCAGACCGAGCTGCTTGAGAGGCCCGTCGGGAGGTGGTCGGCCACAGAACGGTTCGACTCGAATGCTGCCGCCGACCACCGTCCTCAGTAAGAACTCAGCGTACTGTGATCGGACCACTTGATCATCGCACCGATCCAACTTGTCTAGCCACGCGTCCACCGTGGACCGGTCGCCCGCCGCCAACTGCGTGAGTGCCAAGGCCCGCACTGTTCCGCGGTCGCGAGCGTACGCTTCTGACGCAGAGGTGATTTTGGCCGAGTCTCGTTTCGGCGGCGGCTGCTGCGGTTTCAGCTCCAGAACTTCGTTGTACACTTCCGCTCCACCGGAATCGGAGGGGACGGTGTACTTCACTTCCGCTGCGACGTCCTGAGGGTGCTCATCTGAAGCGACTTCCGAAATAGACTTTTCCGACGTAACGTCCGATCGCCGTGGCCCGCTGCTGCTGCCACCGCCAAGTTCAGACGGTTTCCTACTCTTTTCACTCGTCATCGAAAACTTATACGGTTGAACCTTATATGTATACAAGCTTCTTGTATTGTATTTATATGTTTATATCGCAATGCCGCCGGCTCACTGTTTTCGGCGTAAGACCGACGACGTTAAAAAGCGATTGTGTGCGCTCTCGATCAATCAATACTCGCACATAATATTATACCATTATAAATGTTACTGCGGCTGTGGTCTTTAAACAGTCTGGGAACCTATATACACTATTATGAGATGGAAAAAAACTAACATATATCATCGTTATGGCGACAGACATTGTGCATTTGCGCCGTCTTCCGAACAGAAAATACTTCAAAACCACCTCGTTCGTGAACAATTGAAACTGATTAATTGCGTCCAAACGATAAACCAGCCGGTCGACGACTTTGTCCATGTTGATTAAAATCTTTTATATTTTCGTGAAATTAGTAGGTACCTAAAAAATGTCATTCTATAGAGTGAAGTGTTTTAAACAATAAAATTTTAATTGGAAGTGGGCGACGGTGACCGGTTAACTGGTGATGGACGATGGTGGAAAAGTCAGACAGCCTTTGCGTGGCTCCGGTTATAGCTTTAGGGCACATTCGATCTGCTTGTTGCCAATCACGTCCCAGAGCAACTTATTCGATGGCGCAGGATTGTGCCTAGGTGCTTACTGCGATTGACCGAACTGAGCAACAGCTAGCCCGTACGATGTGTCGTGTACTCGTGTTGCCGTGCGTTTAGGTTAGGTTAATACCTTATCTTCTCATTCGACGACGTGTATTGGCGGCAACGTTTTCACCAGCTGGCGGTCGAATTCATAATGCTGTTCTATGTTCACTCGATGGGTAATCAGATTTTCAACGATTTGGCGCTTTTCGTGTGCATTGACATACTTTGGCATTCAAGAGATTTGACTGACTCGTTGAGGGGATGTCGTTTCGGGGGTATAGATAATAAAATACTGCATATTTATTGAGTAACTCTAGATTAACCAACCGACCAACAGTAAGCAAGGTTCAACATGGTTATAATTGAATGACAATATTTTACATTTTTTTCTTTAATATAATTGTATTATTCAATATACAGCTGATATCAATGATCAGTCGTGATTGACATGAACGCATATAGTGTATGGTAGCATTGATGCATTGATCATAAATACTAATAGGTATTTATAATCAATGATGGTAGATACCTATACAACTAGAGAGCCTTAATAATAAGAAAGTGATCAACCAGCTGAACGTTTTCTATAAGTTGGCTGTTATCACTGATCATGGGACCCATTTTTCGTCCAAATAATCTTCTAGTTTATTCAAAATCTAGTATAGACGTACCACGTATAGTATATTGTATATTACACAGTAAACAGTAAAATGTTATTTATTTATTTTCTGAAACTTTTTAATTGAACCGTGTGGGCATGCCGGCATGTTGATACTGCAGTGTATTACTACTTGTGAAGTTACTGAAGTTTATTGAAATCATTTTTAGTTACTCTGAGAACGGATAGGTACATGAGATGATTGCTGTAAATAATTAATAGAGTGTACAACGATTCAACATTCGTCTGATCCCTTAGAAGTAGAAATCATAACCACAGCAGAAATGGACAAAAAACCTCAACAAAATCTGTAGATAGCAAAAGATAAAAATTTGAATCGTTAATACGTAATTATAAGCGGTTTTGCTTGCGTCGTATCAACGCTTATGCGTAATTGGTATATTTACTGAATCTATACATTTACTTTGACATTCAACTGACAATAATTTAAAAATACGTTTACTAAAATATAATTTCATATAATATAACCAACTCTGATTCAAAAACAGTTAAAAATTGAAAAATATCTCAAAAGCCCAAAAATAGCACTAAAATCTAAAAATTCGTAAATTATGCAAATATATGCAAATATAATTTTTAATTTAAGTTATCTGTATCATAAAATAAATTTTTAGCTTACTCTGCTATTTCTTATGCATCTTATGAGAAATAGATATACAAATGCTATGAAATCCTAACCCTCGGAATTAAGTACATAATATGCAATAGAGTATATTGTAAAATAATAATTGTATTGTAACATTTAATAATTTTTGATTATCACAAGAGTGATCAACTTAATGTCTACTTAGTTTTGCCAGAAAAATTAAAAATTATTGATCTGTCAAAAATAAAACTACGCAGAATGACTCCTGGGTGGATGGCTACAAATAATGATCAAACTATTATTAAATAATTTAACTAACAATAATCAAAAAGTTAAAAAAAAAAAAAAACATTTTTCCAAGATGTAGATACTGACTTTCACTATGTTATGGGATTTTTTTTTATTAAATGAGAAGTATATTATACAGTGAATCTTCCATATTGCAATAAAAAAATATATTGTTGAATGGAAGTTTCACCATGTGTCAATGTATAAATGATTTGCAATTTGTGGTGATTTACTGTCACTGCATAATTTTAGTCATTGGTTGAGTACTTGGATATATTACATATATTCAGTGATTCAGTGTCGAGTTTTGGAAAAAAATGCACCTATTTGTGTATACATAATAAGCTTCATAATATATTAATCAACAGACGTGGAACATTATACGATTCCAATAACAAATCGCCATTAAAAGTATTTATAAGACGTAATTTTTGTAACTATATCCATTATCCACACAGTATCGCAGTCATCCGTGTATGGTATTATCACAGTTGTACTCTGTTGTATAGAGAGTAAACAAAAAAAAGGCGAAAAAAAAAACGAAACTCTCGGTTGATCGACTGAATGAAATCCATTATATTTTCAAAAACGTGACGTATATCATTATGGTTTAACAACGATAATAAGCAAAATAATAATTGACGAACCAATCGCATGAACGCATGAGCATGTGTCTACACTCTACACTCAATACATTATTAGGTATTTTATAATTTTTAACATAAGAATGTAGTTTAAATTAATTATGAATTATTTAATTGAAGGTACATAATCTAAAACATTTTTCTTTGAAGCATAATTCGATTTTATTTTTAATTTCAGTTTTTACTGCAGGTAAATGTTCTCATTAATTATTAATATAACGATATTATGAATTAATATTTATTCGTTTACCGTTGTTGTAGTAATCAACATTTGTCATCTATCTAACACTCGTATATCCTAGAAATATATTGTGATAACCCTCACATTATAATGATTAATTTGTTTTGAATTTTAACTATTTAAATATTAAATTAATAGCTAATTTTACTTCCTCGTGCATTGTGAATAAAAGAGAAATTATCGACCTTGGTTGAGTAATGTTTGATTTTGTTGTTTTTTGTTTTACTCATTGGGTAGACGAATGACCTTGGAAAAGTGCAATGTACACTTCCCGTCTTATAGAGGCGGTAGGTATTTTTGACAGTAAACTCTACTGTGAAGTGAAAAATGAATACAAAAAAAAAACTACAGAGTTAAATAAATATATATTACTATCAAGTATCAATATACAATGCATATAAATTATAAATTATAAATTATATTTGGTAACATATTATATTGATCATAATACACTAATGATAGTAAACTCTCTTTGTCTCTATACTGGAGCTTACATATTTAACAATATTACAACAATATAATCATAATATAATTTAGTATACCTATCGCGCTCGATTGTGTACGAACAATACAGCGCGTGAAAAATATAATATATTAAAAATCTATGTAAGGAACTAACAACGAAAATAATTACAAATCCGAACCCAACCGTTCGATTTCATTCACGAAATAATCCATATCATTTTGATCTAACGACGAGTTTTGAAGAACAAGTCGGAAGAAATTCGGCAAATCGTCGGCTGGCTGGTACGTGATCATCATCGTTCCTTCCTTCATCATCCTCTCTTTAATTTTCGGCGCCACCTGTAATCACCAACGGAATACGTGGGTATAGTATTCGTGGACGCATTATATAATATCATTTATATGAACAATTAAAGCCGTTTACAACAAAATCAAATAATGACTGATACATCATAATTATTTTTTGGTTTTACCCTCGTATTCTCATATCATAATTATATACCTTGTGCAGTTTATTCTTGAAATCCGGTTCGTTCTGACGTCCGCGCAGGCTCGGTGGTACATACCAAAATGTAATGTTCGTGTACTCCGGTTCTTCGAGTACCAATTTGAAACCAGCTCTGTTCCGTATCATCTCGGTGAAATATTTGGCGTTGTCAAAGTTTTCGTCAACGTGAGCTTCCAATCCGTCCGTTCCCTGTGCGGTGAAAAGCAATTAACAGATCAGTATTGTCACATCGCTATTGTTATTGAGGCTAGTAAAGCGGTTTTTAGTATGAATATTCAAATACAGTTGCCAAATATTGGGTGGGGGGAGGGAGGGGGCGTATGTACCTTGGCTTTCCACATGAACCAAAATTTGAACACATCCGCCCTGCGGCCGCACTGAATGTGCTTATCGCCGGTGTCATACGTCGTGTCGTAGAACTTGTCTTTTTGGAACAGATATTGAGCGCAAGAAGAGTTGCTTTCGGTCAGCACGCGTTCGTGTTTGGTCAAAAACGTTGAACACTGTTGAGGTGCGGTGAGCATTTTGTGAGGGTTCCAGGTGACTGAGTCGGCTCTGCGAGGGATACAAGGAACAACAATTATTAATCGCTATAGATTAAATTTAAAATTTTGACAACATTGATGTTGTGTGTGTTTATTTTTATTTTATTCTACCTGTCGATGCCGTTCAACAGGTGTTTGTGTTTTTTTGACACCAAAGCTCCACCTCCCCAAGCCGCGTCAACGTGCAACCATATTCCGTATTCGTGACAAACGTCAGCAATTTCCGCTATCGGATCAAACGCCCCCAGGACCGTTGTACCTGTAATATTTAATTTGTAATATTAAAATTTGTTATTCCTCATTACAGAGAAAGTATGAAGCTGGTTTTAAATGGTCGGCGACAATATTAATTATTTCTTGGTACAAATTCTGAATGGGATTCTCATGATGATAGCTTATTAATTGCTATTATTACTAAATTATTGCTAAAAGGTTCGAGATCTTTCGGTTTCAGCTACTTTCACTTATTTTTTAAATGAATGGTTTTATTTCAAGTAAAATTATACGTTAGGTTACAGAACTTTAAAACTCAATGAAACAGTTATTACTATTAAAAAGTTTTTAGTTTTTAAACCTTAAATTATTAACGTAATATACGTTAATTATGGTTTTCATTTTAATGCAACTGTGACTGTTCACTGCAATAATAACATACTACACCTATTGGCTATTACCTATTAATTTAAACTAAATCATTTAAAAATCGTAGGCATATGATTACGATCACTAAACATAAGCTCAGTTATAAAATTATTTTGAAACTATATGACTATTATTTCGGATTTCTTTAATATATTTAAATATTATTTAAGTTGTGAATGTCTTTAGTCTATGTAGGTCTATTTATATATTTATGTAAATGTAATAATACAATTTAAAGATTTTGTTACCATATGATACTACGATTAAATGTGATGGATAAAAAATTAAACTCTCCGAACTTACCTGCAGTAGCAGACACCATAATAGGCACTGCTTTTTCTTCTAATGTTCTTTGAATTTGTTGTCGTAAATGACCCACGTCCATTTTTCCTTTGGTGTCTGTGTTGATCAAATACAAATTATCCGAACCGATTCCCTCGAATGCACATAATTTTTTGATAGAGTAATGAGCATCGGCTGACGTATACACTACTAACCTCGGCAATCCATGCATCCCTCTTGTCTGTAAACAAGTATTGATTTAAAATTATAACAAAATATTTTTTTTTGTGTTCCTCGACTTTGTTAAATGATGAATAATCATGTTCGAAATTATATTTTTGCGTTGTTATTATAAATTTTTTTTTTACATTAATAGATCTTCGAATAAAACTGTACATATTAACGACAATAGAGTTTTTATTATCAAAAACTGTCGTCATACAAAATGAAAAGGCAGTCATACTAGACTATACAATAGTAATTCAGTGTTACATTAGGATAATTTAGAAATCTATATATATATAGGCCTGTTCAATTTTACTGAATATTAAGCTTGGATATTATATTATGTTGGTTGACTATTTATTGTAAGCGTATAATACAAGATGAGTCCGAATGTTGTCTTCACAGTGCGTAACTGTATAATAATATAGTAACAGCCCTGACTTATATTGTAACATACCTTGACCTCGGGGAAAGCGGAAAACCTGGCACAATTGATCGCGTAGCCGTTGGCTATCGAACCACCCGGACAGAATATACCGTCGCCCTTGCCTTCGGGGTATCCCAGGAACTTCCTCATTTCCGTCAGAACTGTTTCCTCCATGATGGTCATAACAGGCGCCACTTCGAACGTGTACACGCTCGGGTTAAGCGCGTCGGTCAGCCACTGGCCGATCAGGCCGTAAGGGTCGACGCTGCAATTAGAAAAAATAAGTACATTAAGTATAAGCCCGTAAGACTATGTCGTACATATAGCTTGCATCTTTGACATGACTAGGCCATTAAGTTAGGAGGGGAAAATTCCAGACTCGAGTCTAGCATTTTTTATAGCAAAATAAGACGTGAAGACAGATTTACTCTCATACAGTTATATCTTATAACACTAATAATTTATTATATGAATATTCATAATAAAATCATGATGAGACTTAAATAATACTAAGTTTGTTAAATATATCCATGTAAAATATGGATCGGTTAGTAATAATTACTACACCACAATACTTAGTTTTACCTAAATTGTATTTGTATGTCGATGATATTAACGGTACATGTATTTAAAAATAAGGAAGTGCGTGTACTAGCTCTTAATCTTAACATTTATGTTATTTTACTGTAGTGCACACCAGAAAATAGTATATAAAAAATATACATAGCCACTGTCGAAATGTTTGAGGATGTGGACAAAACCCTTGGATATTTTTAATTTTCAGTTTACAGTTTTTACCAAAAACCAAAAGTAAATACTTGGAGGCGTCAGACACTCTAGTAACAATCACCCCCGACCCTATTGCACACGTACTCACCTGGAAAACAGTTGATTGATGAAGTACGGATGTCCGGTTTTGACGCTGTGCTCGATGGTGTCCTCGATCAGGTGCAACAGGTGGCCGTGGGTAGTGGGCGAACGGTCGAGCGCAAAGTCGAATGCGGCCTGCAGCTCTTCCGGGCTCTTCCAGTTGAGCACCGGGCGACGGCGGTCCGTTCCTCGGAACACAGCTTGCTCGAGCATCAGACGCACCGCGTCCCGGACGAACGCCTCGTGGTCGGAAGCGTTCGGTGCACTTTTGTATCCGCACACCGCCGCCGACAGCGACTCCATTATCGGACTTTGGCCACAGGGCTTCTCGTCCAAGGCGGACGCGGTCACCATTAGCTCGACCGGGCGCGCGGTCGCGTAATCTGTGGGCGCCGAAGCGGCTGGCATGACGATCGGCATGACAATATAATTATACGATTTATATAATATAATGTGTTATGTTATTGACTCAATAACGCTGCAAAATAAAATGTTAAATTATTTTCCGTTTGATTACCTATATCGTCGAACGGTCGCCCACAAAAACGACGTGCAGTGTTAAATATAACGTTTTGTAGCGGTATATACCTTTTTTCCGGCTACGCTCGGCTGAAATACGATCGCTTCGGAATGCGTCGCTAAATGCTGCTGTTATGCCGCTGCAATTGCACGCTGCAAACACTCTGCGGATGAAGTACCGTCGTTTCGGTATGAGTGATGACTATACTGAACCGGCGCACGGTCGAAGGCGGCGCTTTTATACGGTCCGCGAGCTGGTGAAGGTTAATAAACGAACGCGGTGAGTTTGATTTTGAAAATCTTTTCCCCGCCTGTTCCTGCCTCCGGACGGTCGCGTGTTGTGTGTATATAATAATAATATAGTAACATCGTATAATAATAATATAATAGGTTTAATCAAAACTAATTAAGACTGTTGGCGGTGGTGCAGAACGGATCTGTAATTGCGCGGCCGTTTAGGTTCTGTCAGCGGTTTTTAATTTTACCGCACTACCGTAATATCATAATTGGTAGGTAGGTACCTATGAATTATTATAATACTAATTGTTATTTTATCATAATATGTTTACTGCGAATAACGAGCAGATTTTATAGAATATAGACAGTGCATCTGCAATAAGCCAGTAACCGCCTATACCGAGGTAGGTACACGCATAATATATGTACCACCGTAAGCTGTGCGCCTAAAAAAGTTACAGAATGACCTGGGTTAGGCCGCGAGTCGTGACACTTAGCACGAGTCGATGCTTAATTACATTTATACCCAAGTACGAATGACTGTACCGAGTTGTCAATGATAGCGGTCCACCGCTGTGAAACTGAGTTTTGTTAAATATAGACCTAAACATACTAAGATTTGATTTGTGACTTGAGCTGCAGTCACGATTTCTTCGTGTAAATAAGTCTGGTGGTTTGCGTTTAGGCGAGTTTGGGTGAGTTTGTTAACATTGAAATGTGTTTGGATAACTTAGTGTAGTTCGTCTGGGCTAGTGATTTTAGCCTTGCTGCTGTAGAATTTTATATGGTCTAAAATAAAATTTGAAAACTCGACGACAGCAACTATACGGAAACTATTACGATTACGTTAATAAAAATGTATCCCTTATAAATACACATTTTTATATTATACTCATTGCAATTCCGTTTATTTTTTCTATTTCTTATAATTAGCTATCCTTTGACTTGCAGGCAAGAGCACCCTTAGAAAACCTTAGTTCAAAAAGGGCACCGGGAACCAAAAAAGTTTGAGGACCCCTGTAATGTATGCATTACAATATTTTATCTTAATCTTAAAATCAATTTTATCTTTAATATTTTATATTGTACTTCAGATATTTGCTCAAACGCAGTATAAAGTATAAAGAACTCGTCCAAACACATTGTTTTTATTAAGCCAGTAAAAAGGTAATTCGCCCAAACGCATCATGACGCTCAAATATGTCACCAGGTCTTTTGTATTATAAAGTTTTACTATATTATTGTACGATAGTATTACAGCTCTACAGTATATACTTAGTAGTAATGGTAGGTCAACAACAGAACGTGCTGCGTGGCGTATATATCAGATTTCCTGGTATCAGGTCCTACTTACAGTCACCTTAGTACGGATTTCCTAATATTTCTATATTACATTAGTTAAGGTATAATAAGTACTGTTGGTAATTTTTTTAATCACTCTTTTTAATTATTTCCATAAAACAAAATAACATTGTTGTTTTTGTTAGTAAATTGTCTGACCGGCTGTTTAGACGGTATAGGTAGTATAGGTAGTAGGTACTCTCCACGTTGTCTCATATAGTCATATATACATAACACCGTCCTTGTGCCGAACCCAGCGGTAGATTTATTACGAGTATTTTATTAAGTCGACGTAGTAGTAGTAGTAGTAGTAGTAGTAATGGTAATAGCAAGTAGGTATCAATATATTAAGTAGTAGCAGCAGTATTGTATTATATTGTATGTCGTTAGTGAATCCAGCGAATGTGGGACATACCTACTACAGATAACGTCTTGGTAACCTGACCCTCGGTCTTCATAATTAGCCTAGATGCCCGCAGCCTTCCTACTATATGATTTTCATTCAAAGGAGACAGGTTTTTACACGGTTTTAATGTACCTGCGTAAAAATTAATTATTTATTTTTCAGAGACATATGTGAAGAAAAAAATATGAAATAGAACGCCGAGTAAAGGACGCGAGTGTTTAAATCGTGGTGCATTGTTATAATGTTCTGCTATATCAAATGCGATACTGTGACCTATGCTAACCTAAACTTTGGATAGAAAACAAATCTTTAAACGCAGGTATAACTCTTTGACAACTCCAGCCGAGTCCGATCATTAATTACCCACACATAAATTACAAATGTTTTATCTACTTTATGTTGACACGCGCGTTATGTAATAATATCACAGCATATTATACTGCTATAGGCATAACGATCATATAGTATTCATCAATGTTTACATATTGCACACCAATGTCATATCGTATGTAGCACGATTGATTGAAATAATTGTAAAGTGTAGATCAATTATTATTTTACTATAGTTAAATATTTTTGATATTGTCGAGGACAATACAGATTTTCTTAATAATCTAGTTTCCATACTTGCAGGCACATTTTCATTTTGAATGGTCAATTATTTTAACAAGGTATTATTAATTATTTTGAATATGACGAAGATGGTAAACAAAACATGCAGAATGCCAGAATGTAATATGAATATTATACCGTGTAAGAAAAATACGTAGTTGGTAAATCATCAAAAAAAAAAAATTATCCCAAAAAAATATAATATGTAGAAGTCCAAACAAAGATAAATTAATTTGTAATTAGCAGTCACTCATCGTTCTTAAGTCAGGTAAGAATCACAGGTCAAGGACGTTCACAATGACTACTGGAGATTTATATAATACGAATAATATTAAATATTAAAAATTCAAAATGTGTATTAGACGTATACACATTCAAGGTTTCAAGATTTTTATATGTTTGCATTTCTCGTAAACCATTATATTGTGATTTTTGATAATTTTTTAAAATTTAACTAGTCAAAGTTTTAAGAATACATTTATGTATAGTCTTATTTAAAATTAAATTTATTATACTTAAACTTGAATCATATATATATATATAACACAACGAAGCTAAATCTAATGTCATCTAAGAAGTTATTCAGTATTTAATATAATGTCCAAAAACAAACGGAGTCGTGATTCCGGTGTGGACCCTTATCTCTATTATCTCCCTTACATCTCATACTTTGCTTGCATTGGTCCTTGGCCGAGATTTATTATGACGTGTGTTTTATTTTGGTAGGTCACTCAGCTGACTGGAGTTTACAATGTGTGTTGTATTTTGAATTTAAAAACAATATGCGGCTTTGTTCAAAGTTCAATGTCTTATAAGGTTTGACAATAAGTTCAAAGAGTTTTGCAGTTTTAAAATTTTTTATTCAGATACCGTTTCAATACGACATTTTTCAATTCATTGTAACTATCCCTGAATAAAACACATTGTTTAACAATTTATAATTTAAAATATATTTGTTTTACAAAAAGTATTAAAAAAATCAATATAAAACCAATGAACGGGTTCCTCGTTCCATCCAAAACAACAAATAGATAACAAATTATACTCACTTTGCAAATCAATTCATATTTATTTTCATTTAATTTAACGTATTTTGGATGGATCAGTTTTATTTCTGGTGAAGTCAGCCTTGGAAACGAAGGTTATAAAATTGATCTCTGGCTTTAAATTATCTCTTTTCTGCAAAGCAACTTTCGTACCAATTTTAATTCAATGAAAATTGTTAAAATATTTAACGTAAAATTATTGGTGTTTGCATAAAACATGTTCTATATAATATAGTAGGTTTTTGTGGTCTATTTGAATTAATTTTTTTTTAAAGATTGCTGTAATAAATTTTAACTTTCCTATACTTACACAATAAATTAACGGCTACTTGTACTTTTATCAATATCAGTAATATCCATTAGTAGTATTAAATAATTTGGTTAATAGATCCTTAATGAGATTGTATTTACAAACTGTACAGTGTACAAGAATGTTCCAATAAAATACGTTTAATACTTAGGTAGGTATTATACAATACTTTGAACAATACATACCTACTACAAATTATTATTCACAACATTGAGATTTAGTGTTAGTTAAGCTTAAATCATTTTTTAAATGCATTTATCGTATATTTTTAATCGTTATAGTACTTAGCAATAAGTATGTAATCTTTGAAACATTTTAAAATAAAACATAAATTATCATAAATCAGACAACCGGTTTTAAAACTCCACTGGAATTAATAATATATAGATTAATATTAATTGATATAGTTTAAGTTCCTGCCTATTGGGCGTATTGACTATTGTCTATATAACTATTAATAAAATAATTGAATAAGTGAAAATGTGAAATATACTTATACTATTTACTATTCAGTACTCACTCAGTCAGCTGTATAAATGTATTAGTACCATGTATAGGTATTGTAAAATATCCCAACTACTATATACAATTGAACATAGCCAAGTACTTTCATAAAATATTACAATTTCAAATTATTTATTGAGAAACACCTTATAGTTTAGTAATATGGTTTTGAGACCTTACAGTTTGAACTATTTAAAAACTTTAAGAATTTCAAGTACCTATTAGCAATTATTCCTATACCTGAAATAAAAAAAAATAGTCGCTAATATGCTCTAAGTAACTTAAGTTATATTTTATGTCAAAGTTGTATTTTTTCAAAGAATTTTGATGATCATTGATTATTATATTATGTATTTATTAGATAGAAACCGAATTATTTTAAATTATTATTTAACAAAAAAAAAACACTTGCTTAATTGTTCTATTCATTTTATTGATTTTAAATATATTTCGTGTTTAAAGACTACATACAAAATAATATACAACTTACTATTATTTAATTGTGTTATTGTACAGAAGATAGTTGGAGCCGTTGGAGGGTGCCATAAAAATACACATTTCCTTTTCATACTCTATTTTATATTTGCATACACAATACACCTATTCAAAAATAAACATATTCAGACAGGTACCTATACCATATATAAACCTTATCAACAAAACCTATAGTCTTTAACCAAAATAATGTATACCTACATTATATTAGTTTATTTTTTAAACAGTTTTTTATTAATTCTGCAAGAAGATAGTGTGCCCTGAACATGGTCATGTGGGGGACAAAACTCAAAAGTGAACATTTTAATAAATAATAATGACTAAAATTTACATAAATGATGTTAACAGTAAAGCCGTTGAATATCTGGACATGCAGGCAATTGACAAAACATGTTTCCTGGACAATATAACCAAATTGTACTGATTTAATTATACGCAGTACCTATATTGTGAACAGTAATAACTAATAACGTATGTGTAAACAATTTAAAATTATATGATATAATAATATAGGTACTAAATTAACATAATATGTGTATTTAATACTTTGTGTCTTCGGTGAAGCATGAAAGTGAATAATTATTAATCAATAATCAGTATGTTAAATATAACTAAAATGTTGTTGAGACTATTATAGTAGTTATATACTTCATGCCTACAACAATAACTATAGGTATCCTTTATCAATCTGTTAAAATAATTAACTAAATTGAATCATTTTAATAAGGTGAATATTATAATGAGGTAAATAATATATTCTGTTAAATTTATTTTTATCAACTTCCAGTTTTTGCTATAGTGCATGATAAAATTCAACGATTATATAATTGTACAAAATAAACCCAAATTATTATATAATAAAACCAGCTTCCATGAATTGCTTATTATATAATGATTATAATGATCATAAGCATCGAACCGCATTGATTATTATATTTTTTTTACTTCCATCATTCGTGATAAATACTAAAAAATAATTTGAGTATAGTATTTAAATTTGAATAGATATTAAATATTTGAAAAAAACGGAATTTAAGCGGTGAATTTGATCAGCTATTAAAAAAATAATTTATCATACAACCGTTGTTGTTAAAGGGTACATGTTACATGTTTCTATACATTTTTAAATTGTATTATTTCACTGACTGTACATTTATTTTTGCTATCCAGCCTATCTACACTTAAATATATATCGTTTCTATGAAATTTTTTTTCTAGGACTTAGCACAATGATTTAAATTTACAATTGCACAATTATTCGATGTACTAAATGCCTACATAAAATAGATAATTCAATATTGAAACTCATCAACTGTCCTTTGTCAATGGTCTTACACTTCTAAATATAAAAATCTCTTTAAATTATAATATCACATAATCTCCATACATAGTATTATAAAATTATAATCTATAGTTCGATTGACGGCCTTGGCCTATCGCCGATATATACACGATTAATTGGTTAATCGGTGGTATACCTACGATCTCGTTTATTTGAATTAAACATTTTTTGTCTATTTTCGAACGCATTTTCCTCATCATATTTCTTGTATCGAGGAAACATGTAGGTCATAAAAAATGCATATAATTCACCACTTCAAATCAATAAGTAATTTTTAATATTATACAAAAACGTCTTTTATTTTGTAATGTTATATATATACACAGAGATAGGAATAAGTATATTATTATTTATTAGGAACTAATAGTAGGTAACTGATTCGCCTACCAATATATTATAAGTACCTATATTATTATGTCCTATTACATTTTTTATTTTAAATTAATGGAAAAATTAATACATTTATTAGTCATTGTCAGAATGTCCATATCAAGGGCTGTATATTAAGTTTATAACTATTAATCGGCATTTTGAACGTGTATCAGTGTTCAATAGAAACATTAAGACATCAAGTCGGTAAAAAGTGCAGGACTCACGATTCTCTTTGATAGAACAAAACGCGCGACTTCGTTATAAAATGATGTGGGTGTAAGCACGCGGACAATATATTTTGGTTCCAATGAATACGTTCGATTTTCTTATAAACCGTCTAAATTGAATCGTCTCACCGGAAGGATTTTGTAAATGCCCTCGTCAGACGTAATCAAAAAGGGGTGCAAATGCGTGGGAACGAGTTTCGTGTTTCCCGTAACACGCGGACCGTCCGACCGTGCACTTTATGTACGTATATGATAATACGACATTTTGTGTACACGTATATATATATATGTGTTTAGGTTCTTATGTGTATATAAAAAAATATACATATTGTATTGTGTATATTACATAAATATATGACGAACAGGTGAGATCTTATACGTTTGTGCGTGGGTTTTTGTATAACGGTTCCATGTGTACATCTGCCATTTAATTTCGCCTCGAGAGAAGTAATATTCCGTAAGACGTGCATATAAGGCTAAATATATGTTATTATTATAATATATATATATATGTATAAACACACACACACACCGTACGTCTTTTATATATTTCAAGAAAACGGAACGTAGGTATTAAATGGGCATAAATATAATATATATATATAGGTATACAATTATTATATTATATTATGTACGAAAAGCAGTTCAAACACTGATCCCTGTCCCCAGGTTTAAAACATCTCCGACTAGTTCCATATTTCCGTTATTTATATTATGCCTATGCATTATACAGAGTGATCAACCAAGTATGCTTAGCTACGTCTTTCCCTTTAATAATGAATTTATTTGAATTCTGACAGCCGACATTTTTAAATATACTTAAATACCATATTTTCTGTAAATTATTTAGTGAATATTAATAATATAATAATAATAATAATAATAATAATATTAATATAATAATACTGATGTACCTAATTTAAGATTCAAACCATTAGTTTTTAAAATCTTGGAACTAAAATATTTATTAAGGATTAGTTCTTATTAAAAATTATTTTAGAAAAATAGAAAATATATGTAATATTGAATTTATTATATTTATTATATTTGGACCAGTTTTACAAAATGTATTGTAAATAATCTTGATAAATTATTATTAATTACTAAAACATTGATTCTTTGAATTTCTTTATAGCCCATTAACTCCCATCATACCTTCCGAACCTATATTACCATGGATATATTGTTATTCTTAGTCCACAAAGTTAAATAACTCAAAAAACTACGCTGTTTCGATACTGATTATGGTACTTCCGTCAATTTTTTCAAAAAATTATTATTTAAATCTCCACATTACATTATTTAAAACTTAAGTAGTTCCTACAAAAAATTCTCAAGAATTTGAAAATTTGGTCTTTTAGTACATTAAAAAATTCCAAATATCAAATTTTAAAATTTGTATTATTTAATAAAAATGAGCATGATTGACGAATCACCCTGTATACTCACACATGCACAAAATACTCGGTAAAAATAATAATATATGAACGTACATCTGCTGCAGAAGACTTGTTGAGATGAATGCACCATTAGTGTGAAGTTTCGACAATGGTCGAACTGGAAATATCTAGATACCTACCAGGTAAAAATAATAAAAACAATTTGATCGTCAGAGACGCCAAAAAGGTCGGTTTGACACTTTTCTTTTCTTTTATTTCCACGTCTTAAAGCATATGGTTTTTTCTTTCAAAAAATTGTACTACATTCTACAGATGTCCAATCTATTATTATTTTTGATATTATTTATCTTTACACAATAGGTAGGTACATAGTGTTATTTATTTATTGCGACTGTGCGACAGTGCATTACTGCTTACTTGCAATATACCTAAAGTAAAACATTTTATATACCTAACATACAAACATGGATGTATAATTTATCTTGAATCTATTATAATTTATAATATTATATATTTTGTTAAAACACACAAATGATTTCAATCAGGCCCGACTCATGTGTTTAAACACACCTAAGTAAATTTAAGTTTTACCGCCCTTTATAAGGTATAATACTACGTGATATATTTTTTAATGCCACTCTATAGGCGTGGGCACTGGGCCTGTCACCTACCCCTAGAGCCGGGCCTGATTTCAATAAAGAATATTTTATATTAAAAGATCTGAAAAATACGTTTTTTTTTCCAGAACATAAACTATTTTATATAGTTTATATATACTCTACGCCTTACTTGGAGGAAATAGGTAGGTTTATTTATTTTTGTTTATACCTATTTAATTAAGCATAAAGCAATTTATTACCATACGAAATGCGAATAAAAGTTTATTGTTTACTTAACTAAACAAATTAAAAGGTGTATTAAGGTGCATAAAGGACTTAAATTTAATTTTGAATAATTTTATTAATCAAGTATTGAAGTATGGACAACTACGGAGTTACAAAACAGATTAATTATCGTGTTATTAATTATAGTGCTTCAGCAACCATAGAATAAAGACAGGATTTTTTTTAATTGACTACCACTTAAACAATGTTTTATGCACGAAATTTAACTCAAATTTCATTATCAACAATCACGAACATCCGGAAATGATGACGAAATTTGTCTTCAGTACTAATACTTACCTAAATAAAAAGTACATTATTGACATTTTATAATATGACTTTTAATTTTTAAACCTTAAAAATATTACTAGAACAAGTTAAAAATACTTAAAATCATATATTTGTATTTTCCATATTACATTAATGTAGTTTTTTGTACTACATAAATATTTAGCATACAATTATACAAGTGCAAACGAAAGTAAAAAATTGGGAACGAGGTAGAATAATAATATATTACAGACCTGCAGTTGCAATGTATAATTGCACTTTTATATTATTGGTTGACTCGTCTGACGGATATAGTGGATATAGGCAATAAGTTTTATTATTGCTTTCAAAAAACTACTCTAAAATATACAATAATTTTGTAACCAAACATTTATCGTTTAATTATATATTTCAACATCAATAATTTCCGGTATAATTACTGTAATGACCACTAAAAATATTTATAGCTACACTTGACTAGCTGCCACTTGCCAACAAGTATACAAATTATTTTAATAATAATCAAATATTTGTGATATTATTATGTAGATCAAAGATCTAAAGTTATTAGTTATTACCTAGAATTAGTTGAATGCGTCGTCGAGAAAATGAAAACAAACAGTAAAAACCCTATAGACGAATGTTATAAGGTAATAGAAATCATATCATCATAATAATATCTAAATAGGTTTTTTTTTGTTTTGGATCAAAATAAATAGGATATGAGTCACAATAATTTGATGTCATATTTTTTTTTTACCGAGTAAAATTGTTCTTTATTTATTGAATACCCACATAATTATTTCCCATTGTCCAAAATTCTTTATTATACAATATTATTTCTTTTCTTCGTAAATTTGTAACAGAACAATTTCAAGCACGGCCGCACGGGGGGAGCTCATTAGTCATAAATACATTTTAAGTAATTCTGTTATAGAGTTTAATGTAATTCAGCCATGCAGGTATATTTTATATTTTTATACGTACGATATCTAAAATATGGTCTTCAAACCTTATTGTAATCTCGATCAATTGGCTATTTTATTTATTACCTATTTATTTTATGCAACCTATATTATGACCATATTAATATGTTTAAAAAACAATCAAATTTCGTTAATAAAAACTAAATGTTTTATAAATGTATTAACATTTATCTTTCAATTATAAGGTCAAACTTTAATGTCGAGATCTGCAATAGTGCAATAATGCAGCATAATATCTTAAGGATTAAGCTAAGGTGAATGGAACAGCCAGAATTGGTTAAGAGGGGGGGGGGTTTAAATATACTTGCTATAGTACAGATAATTTACGAAACTGGTTCAGAATAATAAATGTAATATTTTTTTTAAATAAGTAATAAATAAATAGTAATTTATCTAGACATACATAAAGCGGAGCACGCGAACTAAAATTACGCGGGCGCAATTATAAACAAACGCACGTGGGACAAGAAAACGAAAACGACGACAATAACAACAACAACAACAACAACATTTGGCAGGTCTTGAAACGCCGTGTAGTATAATTTGTGTAGTTCCGAGTTCGGTATCAGGACGTTACGTATGTTATAGGCATTAACCATAATGCAGCTGATGCAGTTCGGCTGCCGCAGCTGCAGCTGTTACCGTCCCGCTATTTCCATATTTTTTATTATTTTTCCCCCTTCGCCCGACGATAACGATAACAATAACAAATAACACGACAATAATAAAAGGCTTCGGCGGCGGTGCATGATGCAGCAGCCCTCCAAAAAGCGAGCAACAGCTGCCATGCCGTCGTCGTCGTTTTCCCGCGCTTTACCTTAGCACGACAACAATCACCCGCCCGTTTGCGTTAGAGTGTTGGACACACTGCGTGCCGCAGTGTCGCCGGACCGCTGTCACATGACCCGCACCGGCCAATCCGGTGGCTTGGCGCTCTACGTGCCGCACATTTTTCGGCTCTTCTTGATATTATTTTAACAATGTTATTACAATTATCTCGACGACCCGACATCCCTATGAGTCATGCGCGCTCCAGCCCGCTAGTCAAGTTTTTATCGCCAGTTTCAAGTTGTTCGCTCGTTTAATTTTGTTATATTCGCGTAATCGCGTTTAAATCCTGTTAGAAGCCGACGGGTTTCTGCCTTCTCATCACTGTTCGTTTCGTTTTTTTGTTGTTATTGCGTCGTTTCCACGGCGACCTGCCCTCGAACACCGTCAACTGTCAATTCGCTTTCGAAACTAGTGGTTTTTATCCGTGGTGAAAGTGTTTTTTTTTTAAAAATCATTTGTTCTCACATCCGTCGGACCACAGTATCGACGATCGAAAATGTCCTCGCAGCCATGTAAGTACACAAACTACAGTTTTAAATTAATTATTATCCTGGTATATTAGAAAAGTAGGTACTACTCTGACTGCTGTAGGTACTTGGTTGAACATTTTTTTTTAAACATGATTTCATGCTTGTGACCGGATTACGCAGTATTTAGATTCATATTTGTCGTATAATGTATAATTGAAGTTTTGGTTAGTTCATCGGTAACCAATTAAAGATTGCTCATGTTGAGACTAAGGTACATTTTAATAATATCAAATGAACAACGAACCGCTAGTTATACCTACCTAATTCTATACAATAATTCCGTTTATATCAATTATAAGTTCTTAACCTTTAAAAAATAATCTTTTTTTTTCATTTTGAATATAATTTATTTAAAACTTCATGAAATTATAATTTAATAAACAATAAACCAATAGTTTTATTGGCTTAACTTTTGTAATAGATCTTAGGATTGATACTTTTAACTTGGCAATTTCAATCTGTAATTTATTAATGTTATGTAATAATTATATTTAATTTTGCATTGGAAAATTACAGGGAATTTCATGAATCATTATTAATTAATTTAATCATTTATATTTTCATGGCCAGATTTGTTTATTTTTAGTACAAAACTTGTTTTACTAAAATAGTTGGATGCTAGGTATATTTTAATACCTACAAGTACAAATGGGACTATTTTTTTTTTACACATGAAAAATAGTTAACTAACCTAGGTACCTAGTCCTTGTAGATAGGTAGTTGGTAATAGTATAATACAGTAATACAGTGATCGCCGCTTATTGGATTCACTTTGGGACCTGGCCATTTGAGTCCATTAACCGAATGAGTCAATAAAGCAAATTACCCAAAAAATTTTTTTAAAAATCCTTAAATTTAAAACTTAGGTATTTTATTAAATATATTTATTGAAATTCAAGGTATGTTTGTATAAAATTAAAATAATATGTAATATTATAATGTATGTAAAATCTAATTAATTTTCGATAAAAATCCATCTAGGGTTGATTGGATTTTCCCTTCTTGGGCCAACTTCATAATCATATCTTTGTAAGATTTATGTTGCTGAATAAGTCAAAATCGCCTCTTTGCTGAATCCCTCTATGTAAAATTTGAATCACAAAATACTGGTACCGACTTATTTTGCATTTATAACACGTTTGTTCAGTGTATGTACATATTCAATTTATTTATCTAATTTTCAAATGACCCTATTAACCGGTGTGAGTCGAATAATCAAATTTTTTGCTGTGTGTTAGTATATGTGCAAATCGGGACCAGCCGTTTTGAGTCTAATAAACAAATGAGTCAATTAACCGTGACTGTACTTATTTTATTTTGATAATTGTCATTCACATGGTATAAATAATGTAGTTTTATTAATTTAACAGTAAAATTGACTATACATTTTTTTTCAGGTCTTGCATAACTCAAGATAGTGTTTACAATGTTCAATTTGTTTGTTGACAAATTATACCTGAAAAAAATACAAATTTATTTGACCAATCATGGACGGCGTGGACGTACAACGACTTTACAGCCCAGTTTCATTGTTACCTAGACGTTTGAATTTCAGTGACTCTGATGAAACTTGTCTTATTGCTGCCAACACACAAGATTCTCCTAAAACACCACCTAATCATTTACATTATATTCCACCCATAACACCTGTCATTCGTAAACATCGATCTACAATACCATTGAGATTTGTTGATCATTTAGCTTCACCTTCAAAAGCTGATTCACCTCAAAAAGATGAAGTATCGTATTCACCTCCTATAAAGAGAATTTGTGTTCTTAAATACGAAGAAGGTATATTGGATAGATCACAATGTTCTGAAAAATCTAAATTATGTGAAAATAGGAATTCATGTCAATTACTCAATGAATCTACAGTATCTAAACATAAAAAAATTAGCATAAACCCGTTCTCTCCAGCAGCAACTGACTTACGGTTAAAATGGACAAATAACAATAACAATAATAATAATAATGAATCATCAACACTTGACAACTGGTCTAAAGATTTAACAAATGTTGAGCTAACTGATCTTAAAGTATCCAGGTATTCTAAAGAATTTAAAGTAGAAGATCTTATTGGAAAAGGAGATTTTGGTGAGGTTTATAAATGTATTAACATGCTAGAAGGACTGCCATATGCTATTAAAAAAACACTTAAAAAAGTAGTTGGAACTAGACGAGAAAATTATGCACGTAAAGAGATATATGCTAATGCTGCCTTAAGTAGTCATCCAAATATAGTTGCTTATCATTCTGCATGGAATGAGAGTAATTCAATTTTTTTACAACTTGAATATTGCGATGGTGGAAATCTAGATGAAATGATATTTACCAAGCACCACAATTTCAATAATGCTGACATCGAGCGTTTATTATCTCATTTAGCAAGTGGCCTTCGATATATGCATATTTCAAAAATGGTACACTTAGACATCAAACCTGCAAACATCATGATAAGTCATTCTAAGCTCATGAAAACAGATGAATATGATAGAGATATAATTTACAAAATTGGTGATCTTGGTCATGCAGCGCATACAGACAATTTAAGTGATGTGGAAGATGGCGATGGGCGATATTTACCTAAAGAAATGTTAAGTGGAAAATATGATAGTTCAACAATAATGAAAGTTGATATATTTTCATTAGGAATGACTGCATATGAAGCCATTTCAGCTTTAAGATTGCCAAGTGATGGACCAGAATGGCATTTTTTAAGAGATGGATTTGTACCAGATATAGAAAATTTTGGATTAAGTTTGCTTATAGCAAATATGATTGATCCAAATCCTCTTAATCGACCAAATGCTATTGATGTATGCAATAGTGTTACGTTAAAAATGTCGGAATCAGCTGAGATCTCTTCTTTACAATTTAAAAAGGAATATTTAGCCAGTTGTAGAAAAACACAATCTGCAAAATGTTTCTCAACTACAAAATCTACCACTACCTCTAAACGAGTCTCGATGGCTTTAAGCACATGGCATAAGCGGCGTCTGGTTGGACAAAAATCGAAGCGGTACTATTCATTTTGAAAGTACAATATTGTAACTTACTTAACTCTGTTTTTTCTATGTTTAGATTGTAACTTGAACTCTGTGATGATAATTATAGTTTTTTTTTTTGTAAAAAGGGTCTCAAATTATTTTTTTATAAAAAGTTTGTGAATTTTTTATTGTATACGTTTTATGAAAATATGTGATTTTTCTATAGTTACGCTAGTTATAAATAACATAAGTTATTTGCGGCATGATAAACATTTCTTCGTCACAAGCTGTGATACAGCACTCTTTAATATTATACTTAATGTTTTATTATTTTTGCTCAGTGTGCATACAAAAAGAAGTTGTCATATTGTCATTATACTTCTGAAATTAATTTCGGTTTGCAATAAATATTGTTTAAAATTGTATAATTACAAAACTATTATTAAAGTCCTTAAAGTACAGAAATAAAGGCAAATTTATTATTTAAATCTCTAACTTTAAGTATTTAATGAATTACATATTAATATTAATTTTTAAACCTTCTAATATAACAACTAAATTCAAATAATATAACAACTATTGCTGTTTTACATTTACAGCATTAGATACATTATATTTTAATATTAAATAATTAAAGTGTAATGTATATGTTATGTTTATATTTCATCATGTAAAAAGTATATCTAACTTAAATTCTTGTTTACAAATAGTTTTGTTTTTAATAATTTTGATAATTTTTATTAATATACTGGCCGAAATGATTTTTAATATAAAATATTGAGTTCTTGGTATTATTATTATAATTTTTTTTTTGTTAATAAAAAATGTTTTTAGTTTTATTATTATATAATATGTTGAATATAATCTGTTTTACACCTATTATTATAACATTTTTTAAAAAATAAAACTCACTTTATTAATGTTTTAAATTTAGCCTATATAAAAAAAACTTGGAGTGCATAAAATGCATTATGGGTAGTTTACTTTATTTATGTCTTTAAGTTTTATTTATGTTTTTACATTAAGTTTTAAACTGTAATAATTAAGATTATTTTCTCTTCAATGCCAACAATAATACTAGCGTAAATACTATGAATATATTAATAACTTGTAATTTATTATTATTGTTAATACCTAATAACAATTGCTTTAATACGTTTAAGTTTATGTTACATTGTCTGTTTATTATGCATTACAATTTATTAGTTAAACAAAGTTACTGAACTGTTAAAAGAATACCTATGTTCATATTTAATGTTAAGATATTGATTGTAACAATTGATGTTATTTTATTAATTAAAAATAAATGATTAACAATAATATTTTCAATTCATTTATTTTAGATAACGTATTATAATGTTTGAGCTTGTTGGTTATGATATTTAAGTAGTTGATTTTTTATTTTGAAAGCATGTTAATATAAAAATCAGAACACTATTCATGTGTAGATTTAATAATTTCAACCATAATAATTAAATATGAACGATTCATTGGAAATTATAACTGAAATCAGTATAAAATGTTATTTTAATAAGAACAATAAATTAAATTTGTGAGGAATCAGGTACTGAATTGTTCCTAGAGCTCGATCAAAAATGGTTAACTTTATTTTTATTTGTGGCTGAAAGACACTGGAAAACCGAAGTTCCAAAACACTTTTGTGTTGGGAACAATTTTTGTAATAGCAAGAATCTTATTATTACATTCTGTGGTCCAATTGAAGGGCATTGTAAAATAAAAAAAATGTATTATTATACTAAATATAAAGATGATAGCATCAATAATCGAAGAACGACAATTAGTCAACTGAATGGAATTAAATTACGACCATTTTATTATTACAGAAGGCATGTATTTTAATTAATTTAAATCGTTTATGTTTTGATGAATTTGAATCAAATTCAAAATCAAAAAACAAGGAGTATGTGAAATGTCAATTTTCAACTGAAATTGTTTGTGTCTTGCGAGTCTTAACTTTAATGAATCAGTCATAAATGTGCCGACTGCCGGTGTCACGGACAAAGATCTATATAATAATAATAATATATTAATATATAATATTATGTAAAAGATAATTCGTGACATCTCACATTATCGTCTTTTATCTATGGATGAGATGTCAAGTGAGGTTTAGATGGGTTTCGTGAGGTTTAATCTACCCTAAAGCTGCTAACGGCGTTGGCCGGTATTATTATTTAGTTCTAAAATAATTCGATAACAGCAGCGCCATCTACTGCCGCCGTGTTATACTAACCCCTAATACGTACGTAAGAAATTGGCCGTCACGGCTCTTCAGTTTCCTGAAAGATGAGATGTTAAGTGAGGTTTAGATGGGTTTCGTGAGGTTTAGATGGGTTTAGTGAGGTTTAGATGGGTTTCGTGAGGTTTAATCTACCCTAACGCTGGTAACGGCTATTATCTTTTATCTATGATCGTAATTCAGTTGACTGTTATCAATTATCATTTATTTTGATTTCTCGTCCTGTTATCAAATAGTCGGAAACACTGCTTTTCTAAAATGCCGTCCTAAGTCCTAACACGAGTCTTGACTTATAAATTATTTTTTCTTGAGCACTCTGAGTGAATAATATATGATATAGGTGGGTAGCTATTTCCTATTGGCTACTAATTATTATATTGTTTAAAATCGTTTTTATTATCATCAGTTTTAGACATTAACATTTTAAATCAATGTTATTATTTACAAATAATAGCATTGTAAAGTAAGTTTATTGTTTGAACTTTTTAAGTTGACATTTTGATTTCGTACTCCTGAAAATACAAGTAAGATAAATGATTGTTTTTAGTACTTATCTCGGTCTGAATAACAGTTTTTATTTGTATTTTTTATTAATTTTTTTAGGAAATTTAGAAGTATAGAATATCAGTAACTACAATATTCAACATGAATTCCACTCTGTCTCTCAAGTGTTTACCATATATTAACGGTTCAAAACGTAATGCTATTCGTGGTGTTTATTGTCTAACTCAACGTTTTAAATCAGATGATGATAATAGTTCAAAAAAAAACCAATTAGCTGTTGACAAACTAAATGATCTACTGAAAACCATGAAGAAAGGGAATGACACCGAAATGCCTCCTCAACAATCTAAACCTATTGAATTGGCGAAACCTAGACAATTGGCCAGAAAAGCGGAACAAAAAAAACAAGAAACTGATGATTCTAAACAAAATAAGCCATTGGGTGAAAAATTATCTGATGCAGCCACCAAAGTTGCCCAATCAATTGGAGGTGATACCAATAAAACTAAATCAGATTTATTGAATTTGCTGAGAATTTACAACAATGAACCTGATAACTCTTCTGAAAAAAAGGTGAAATCTTCGGTTCAGTTAGATGATTTACTATCTGGAATGAAAATTGATCGTACCCAATCTAAAAAGTCTCCAGAGTTTAGTGATGTCGATAGAGCTCAACGAGTAAGAGAATTGTTAGGCCACAGTTCAGGTGATCATCAAAGAACTAAAAAATACAGAAAGCCAATGGATAATTATATGCCTATTAATTTATTTAGCAGTGAACCTCTTGGTATATTTAAAAACATTGACACGAACAAAGATATTCCAACATTGCCTACTTGGGATCGATTGCATGAAAAGAGTTTACAAACAGCAGTAACACATCCACCGAAAAATATTTATGAACAAATGATTATTTGGACGGAACAAGGAAAATTGTGGGAATTTCCTATTAATAACGAACAAGGTATGGACGATGAAAGCAATGTGTTTTTTGCGGAACATGTGTTCTTAGAACCACTAATTGATGAATGGTGCCCGAAGAAAGGACCAATCAGACATTTTATGGAATTAGTATGTGTTGGATTGTCAAAAAATCCATTCCTATCTGTTGAAGAAAAAAAAGATCACATAAATTGGTTCAGGCAGTATTTCTATGAGAAAAATCAACTTTTGAGTGAAGTTGGTGCATTCGAAATTAAGTCATTACCAGAAAATGTTAAGGAATATTATAAACCTTCAATTCCAGATGAATAAAATAAATAAATAAATATTTGTAGTGTAGAGCATTTAAATAGTTAATAAACTATTTTACAATATACGTTTTGTTTACTTATTTAAATTAACTAATTTTTTTAACGTAAGTGTTACAAAATCATAGATTTGGTTAGAATCTGGAATGGCATATTTCTAGATTCTAAGCGGAGCACCTAACAAGGAATGTGCAAATGGCTTTCCAATAATGTATTTTATTTTATATTTTGTGCCATACGAGACATTTTGAAACAGAAACATAACTATAATCAGTTGAGTTTTCTTTTCAACAATGCCGGAGGTTTCCGCTTTCAGGTAGATAGTTAAAACTAAGTTACAGTTGGTATTCGGAGTTAAAAGAAGAAAATTCTTACGTTTTTGTTAACAATTGAGAAAACCCGTAGTAAATGACTGAAATATTATTGTAAGGTACTAGTTTAGTAGTTTTCATTGTTTTCAAAGTCTTATGTAATTTGTTGAATCTCATAAACAGTTACAGTAGAGACTTGAAAGTCGAAATGTTGATGTTCAAGTGTTCAACTGTTATGTCAGGCTGACATTGACACATTGTTAGTCCACTTAGTCTTGCATGTTGTTGGTCACACTGATAAAATCTTTGTTTCTTTTTCTATTCCGTGCTACACTGCTATTTGCACTGCGAAAACTAAAATGTGCGTGCATCGTGATTCGTGCACCTAGATTTTAAAATGTGTTCTCAATTTGATAGCTTGATGCCCTGTTAGTTGATAGATAGCAGGTTTTAAGGTTTTTAGTTTTTACTTGTTACTGTAACGGGACAAGTTCTTTCTGGTCGCTCATTTGCAGATTGATTTACGTAAACTTACCTTAAATATTAATATGTTTATGTCTTAGCTATTACCTATTAATCTAATTAATATAATGCCAAAATTGTGAGTGGAAATTTAATTTTGACTCGAATGCGCACTGTCTTCTGTTCAACACTAATCGTCAGAAATTGTATTTCAGCTATCACCTATATTCGCAGACCTGTGTAATAGTAAGCATTCATCTATTTATACCTAGGTTCAATATCAAGGGTTTATGTTTTACAAAATTTGATCGCTAGTTGTCAGTCACAAAAATCGTAATACACTCTTACCATGATAGCCCGCTGCTATTCATCTATCCCAAAAACGATGACATCTTATATATATTGTGCTTACCTATATAATTTAAATGAAGATCAATATCGATCTAGACTTGGTAACATGTACAGGTGCCTATTTATAGTAATATTTGATACATTTTAAGTCACTTTTGGTACTTTCCTGTCATACGGGACCTTGTTTTGTGAAACACTACAATATTTTTATCCAAGACTATCAAAATTTGTCCACTTTCCCATTATCCCGGACTAGGTACCCCATTTATATTATTGAACCATATTAAATTCTTTGTGAATTTTTTTAATATTGTTGGTTACAGATATACTTATTATTACTACTTATTTTCTGTTTTATTTCAGCTGTTACAATTTTGCTGCCCAATATTCATTTCAAATTATCCTTTATGTTACATTTATGTTATGGGTTTCTTAAGATCATTAAGGAATATAAAAAACTGGTTCACTGACAAGGCTGGACTTTCTGGACCTAAAGGACCAACAAAACGTAAACACGAAGAATGCGAAACTATAAGTAATAAAAGAGTGCGCATGGATGATAGCCTTGTAGAAATTGTTGAGATCAGTGATGAATTCCTATCTGAAACCGAAGAGGTGGAAATCACTGAACCTGGGCCATCAACTGTACCGCTCAGAGCCAGTCCTCCTGTTATGCTCATTGAGGGTAGACAGCATCCAAGAAGAACTATGTCACCAGTTAGGACTATAGATCTAACTGAAAGTAATGATGAAGATGTCAAAGTTAAAATTATTCGATCGTATAGTCTATCAAATCCACAACTTATAAGTAACAGAAGTACAGAATTGGTCAGAAGTGCTAGTACCAAAGCTATCCGAGAAGAAAGATCTTCAATTAAAGGTAAAAAAATAATGTTGTATACGTATTTTATATTTTAAATTAATACCATCTTAATCAATAGGATCAAAACCATTAAGTTTGAGTATGGAAGGTGGATTTTCTGCATTAAAAATTAATGATACATCAACTAATGCTAGCATGGATAAATCATTTGCAATGATTTTAAAACATTATGTTACTCCAAAACCAGAAACCAACATTTTGTCAGTTTCCAGTTCTAGATCGCCAATGAGTAATCATAAAGAAAATATTTTAAATCAATCTAAATCATCTCAAACATCTGGTAAAGAAAATTTAGATGTTCCAGAATTAAGTATTTATAGCAATAGAATTATCAAGAAAGAGTTGTTTTATGAACGTATATTAAGAAAATTCAAAGAGAAACAAGCAGATGCCATTTTAACTTCTGCTACAAGAATCCAACTAAAATCACCCGACGATATTTTCCAAGAAAAACTAGAGATTATGAAAAAAGAATTAGATACAAATGAACCACAAAAGAAAAATGAAGTTTTTCCTGGTTATTCTGAAGAAGTAGTTGAATCGATTAAACTTCAATTGTCTGGTTCATTAAATGAGTACATTGTTCAAGGGAAAACTATTAAAAAAATGGATTTGAAAACTGTATATGGTTCTTCTGCTTGGTTAAATGATGAAGTTATAAATCATTATTTGAGTATGATAGTTGCACGTGATCCAACTAACATTCACACGTTTGATACATTCTTTTATTCTAAATTATCGTAAGTTATAAGATTTATAATTCACTAATATTTAACTTGTTATTTAACTTATATATTAATTGTTTGTATAGATCACAAGGATATCAATCTGTTCGTCGGTGGTCAAGAAAAAAAGATATATTTGCATGTAAAAAAATGTTCAGTCCTATTCACCTGGGCAACCATTGGTGTCTTATATGTGTAAACTTCATTGAAAAAACTGTAAAATATTACGATAGTTTGGGTCATCCAAATCCTAAATGTTTAAATCTAATTTTTGACTATCTTAAACAAGAGTATGAGAACAAGAAGAATGAACAATTTAACAGTAGTGGATGGCAAATAATGGAAGCCGAGGATTGTCCTTCACAAAAGAATGGTTATGATTGTGGAGTGTTTACTTGTATCAATGCAGAGTACCTATCTCGTGATGCAAAACTGGATTTTGTACAAGATGATATGCCTAAGTTAAGGCATAGGATATGTTATGAGATCTTAAACAATCGTTTATGTTATTAAACTAAATCATTTGTTTCCTATAATATTGAGTTAATTTTATTCTTATTTTTTCAAGTTCTATAGAGTATTACATATGTTGGTGAATATAAAGAAGATTGACAAGAGGAATAACATTCCTTAATTACCTAATTAGTTTCTTTTAAAAATGTATGAGTTCTACTGTTAATATTTTACAGAATTTTCTTTTTATTTCATAATTTTAATAAAAATGTTAGCCTAAATATGATTAAATAATATTTGGTATTGCTGTATGTATGTATGTATGTAATTATATATTAAAAAAATTATACCATGAAATTGAATCCAGTTCCTATTATGTAGCCATTTAGGACAATTCTTGTTGAAATTTAACTGAATGAAATTAGAATTACTGTTAATACATCTTTAAAATCAAAGTTACAATTATAACTTAGACATACAATTAATTAAAAGGCTGAATAATTCAATAAATATTAAATAGGGTTTATCTTGTATTTAAATATTATAATTTAATACATTATTATGTTTAAGATCTTATTATCATTTCACTACACTATCTTAATATTCTAGCTATTTTGAATTTTTACTATTTTAATGTTTAGACATAAAGTACATCTATTTATTAAATACAATTTATCTATTTTAATATACTTGTTCAATTGTACCAATTTCTCATCAAATATCTATCGTCCATTGAAAATGATTAAAATTGAATTTTTGAGTAATTCTCAAACTATCATTTTAAAATAGTATACAATTGAAACATTTTAATAAAAAGTAAATACAATTATAATTAATTACTATCTCATAATTTTATTTTATTTATGTACTTTTTAATATATTGTTGACTAAATTGGTATTGTGTTAATTGTATCTATTAAAACAATTGAATTATTGAAAAGTATTTTTATATTATGTATTGTAGCTTTTCTCAGTATTATATTATACAAGTTTCTAGTAAAAAGCGTATTAATTTTTTTTGTAATTTACAATATAATTTTATAAGTTATTATTTTATTTATTTTTTTTATTGAACTTAAACCCGGTGACTAAGGCCATTAGCTGTTGTAAGGGTAAGGTTGGTAAGGAAGGTTGTTTTTTTTTACGATTGTTATGGTAGGTAGTAAACACATGTATGTGTGGCAAAGTTTGTAACTACTATGAACCCTGGTGGTCACCCATCTGGGAGCCAGTAGCGGTAGCGTTTACTTACTCCAGGTCGCATTCTGTGACTGGCAGCAATCAATATGCTCTGTCTAGCCACATTATTTTATTTGTTACTTTAACAATGTACAACGTATCAATATTATAGTAAGATTAACAGTTAACACCCCCTCAAAAACATACCTTGTAGTAGGGGATATTGAGTTTAAATTTAAATCATACTTAATTAATTACAAATATATAATATATGCTATATAGTATGTAGTAACTTATAATTAGATATTATATAAAAAAATTCAAATGTATACTATCATACTATTAAAATCCATCGAGTGAATATAATTATTTAATTGTTTTAAGATGACTTGAACTAATATTAAATTTTCTAAAGAACGTAAATCCTACACAAATTACACTTTTTTGCCCTAATACTTTTCTAAACTTCATTAAATCTAAATTTGATATTTTTTTAGGCCTTGTGTTATATTTATTTAATATTGAATTTCAGAACTGCTCACGTTAAAATATTTTTTAAATAAAAGCAATAAATTAGAGTTCCAAAATGTTTGTATAAATTTGATGGTAGAGAAACATCTACCTTTATTTGGTACAGGTAATTTTACAGGTAACTCCTCTAGATAAATGTCTCATGTCTGTAGACGTCCATGATACAACTCCAAGCTACAATTCTATATGTCAAAATAGATTGTGCCACAGGGCGGAATATACTATTTTTAAAGAATTTATATTGAGAATAACTTATAAAAAAAGAGTATTATAAGTGAAGGAATGTAGTAAATATGTTCATTTGATTTGGAATGTTCATCAGTAATAACGATTAAACAATTATTGTGGTTGATACATTCATTTAAATTTAATCTGCTGATACCTTGATTTAAATGATTTTTATTACTTCTAAAAGAGTTAAACTTAGATTGTTGTAGGTTAAGAATTATCGAGCCAGAGTTTGACACGACCAATTTCAACGAAAAAACTGTGCTATTTTTTCCAAATTATCTTATGGTTATGGATACCATGACTATTAAAATGGTAACTAACAAGAAAAAATATGGGGTTGATGATCACACCCAAGCACCCCCCCCCCCTCAATTGCGCCTATGCACACGGCCCTGAGTTATTATATGTAAGTACCTACATATTTTTCATTATCTCCATCAATTAACAAAACTGTATATTCTGCAAGACATACCACCTTACCTGACTTTCCTATTAAATCCAAATTTAATAATCTATTTATGTAAATAACACATAATAATAACGGGCCAAGGACAGTACCTTGGGTTTCACCAAAATTTACTATAGCTCGTTGACTACATAGGTAGGTTGGTAGGTATATTATTAATTTTAGTACTATGAAACCTATAGTGGGTACAAGTATGACTGAAATATACTACCTACTTAATAAGTTACTCCTTTTATATCAGCATATTTCAAATTGTTAAAATTGTATAATCCACAAAGTTACAGGTTTTTCTTTATATTAAAAAAAAATACCAATATGAAAAAGTGTTGTCGATTGACGCTCGATTGTTTTATTAGTATCGACCATCACCAACTTATGAGGAACGTTGTATTAAATTTCTAAGTTTTTCAACCAAGTGAAAAAAATTTTACCGACAATAGTTTAAAAGTAAACTTATAAAAATCGAAATTTTCGCATTCCTATAAATATCCCAAAAGAGTAAAAATATATTGAAAATGTTACCTTTACCATGTATTGAAATTGATAGGTAATATAAACATTCTGTGAAAATATGTCACTTCAAACCTGTCTACAGTTTTTTTAGAGCTCCACCAAAAAGCATAACCTATTGTGTAGAAAATTGATTCCGAATAAGAGAATCACTGTTTTTTTTTTACGCTTCTGAAGATTACTGTGAATTTTTTACTTTTGACCACCTAAGTCCTAAGTACCAACTAGCTTCAATTTCCTACCAGAACAAAATTTAAAATGTTGAGGTAGAAAATCAAAGCATCTTTACTGGCTTACTGCCCCAAAAAGTGGATGACAAACACAAAAAAAATACATTGGAAAATCAATCAGCGCATTCATTGCTCCGCCCAGAATTTATTGTTCATCTTAAACACTGTAAAATGATTTATCATTGAATTCCAATTTAATACACACATTACACTCATTACAGTAATACAGTGACTTACTCAATGACACGGAGACGGGGTATACTAACACCAGGGGCGGCTCCAGAGACATTGTTACATTGTTGGGGGAGGGGGGGGGGCTAAGTCATAATTTTCAGAAAATTTGTTATTATAATATATTTCTTTTTGTTTTTAGCAATATGTACACAATTTTTATCTTGAGATCTTGGGAGTGAGTCGTCCCCGGGATACATTATATCTGACAGCGGCTACCTATTATCCCCTTTTTTTAATTTACCTACCTACTGGCTACTTCTAACAAAAATATTAATTTTTTCGCAACAGTATCTGTCGGATCTGTAACAGATGTAGGTAGGTATTTTAAGAAATGTGATCGCTTAAAACATTTAATTATGGAGTTCTAAAATGGCTCTACTCAAGAATGTTTTTAATATTTTGTCCAGAGTGCTAAGTTTTGTGGTAATTGAATCAGTTTGTCTTTTGATATATTTTTGACAAAAAAAAAAAATTACGACGTTTTCAAACATCTTAGGCAGGTACCTACTGGGTTGTTGGTCACTGGGCAGTCAGGACTATTTTTCAGTCCTGGAGCTGTGGGTTTAAGGGTCGTGGTGGCGAGGGAGATGTTGATCACTCTTGGAGCTAGCATTAGCAGACACGAAAATTGAACGTGGGTTCCTAAGGGCGCCTTTTGACATAATATTATTGTGAAAGATAGCTTTTTACGTCTTTGGTCCTAACTAGAGAGCCATCGATACATGTCGATACATTTATAATAGGTAGGTCGTAGGTGTATTAATTATACATTTTATACATCAAAGCTCTCTAGTCCAAAATCCAAACACACGAACATCTCACCCGGTCTCGGGGACTGAAGTCGAAACACCCTTAATTTTCTCCAAGTTCCAGCCGTCCAAGTATGATGCTGTTATAGCGGGAAAATAAATCACAAATTTACATTTGCCAACATGGAAAAGTCAAAATCCCACCAATTATTTTGTGATAACATCTAGTTTTGTGATAAAAAGTGATAAGGCTGGAATATTAATATATCAACATTTGGATTTGAACATTACAACTCACTACTCAATGGAAAATTGTTAGAGTCATTTTTTTGTTTAATTGCTTGTATCTACTGAATTTTAATATTTACATTATTTACTTCTATTTTGGGTGTTTTTATTTGAAATCGTCAACTGTCAATGTAAAAATTGGAAATGTTGATGTGGGATGAGACTTAAAATACTGTGAGCATAAGCAACTGGAGGGTATTGTTGAATACTTTAATAATAATCAATAATCATTTCATTATGTTTATAAATTTAACATTTTGCAGGTTTCTGACATGTTAATAATATAGTAACAGAGAGAAAAATAGTAAAAATAGTATTTATATACTATCACGTCCTGTTGTCCTACGAGTCACTAAATTTAGTGAGTAAACTTTATACATCTCATTTTACTTATATTATGTATCTATGCTAAAATATAAACAAGAATAGGAGAGTATTACATTTTATGATTTTAAAGTCAATGTACCCGTTCAAAAGTATACTCACTAATAATATAGTTTCAAATGAATTAACCACTTTAACTCAAAGCTTGTGGTAAGTCAAAATCGATAACTATTTCATGTTAAAAAAAAAGAATTTTCAGCTTATATATTGCCTTTAAGCAGTGTTTGGAAAGAATGTCGTTCATTAATACACGTTCATATTTAGTGAACGATATGCAAATGTAATTCGTTTTTTTCAAAGTGAATGTGAAAAATGTTTATATTTAAATGAAATTGAACAGTTTATAAGATGCTCAATTAATTTGCCATCTAACAAATATTTATTTAAAATTTATTGATTAATTATATTACATAATAATCTTTTCTTATTATAATTAAAAAAATTAAATAAACAAAAACACGAAAGAGTTCATTTGAAAAAAACACGAACTTGAACTTGATCAAGTTCCTTTCTTAAGGACTGAATGTGAATATGAATAAATTCATATTTTTAGTGAATGTTCCAAACACTGCCTTTAAGTATAAAGTAGGTGTTGAAAATTAACAAACTAGTTCATAATTTAATTACCGACAATTTTATTTTTGTTTGTTTGCAATAAATTAAATTAACTCTTGTTTGACAAAACTGTTGACTCTTAAAAGGTATAATTGTACCATCATTAAATTAAAAATATGATTTGCATTTTTGTTATTTTTCTCTAATATTTACAATTTAAAAATTTATTTTTAAAATATGTAAGATTAAAATAACTAAAACAAACTGAATATAGATATTATTCTCATTTTCAAATGTATGAAATATAAATACAATTTACTTTAACAAATCGATTAAGCTTAAAATTTTCCTTAATTGGTATTGTAAAAAGTAAATTTATTATTTGCTTGTATAATTTACAGATGCGTTGATTTTATAATATGCAGTTCATTATAAGATCAATGACAGAGATAATTAATATATTTATGCCGGGTTGCATGAACAATTTATTAATTTAACGGTCCAATAAAATTTAATAGAACAATCATGGGCCACTAAATCAGTTTAAAGGACTATTAGCTCGCTATTGATTCCTTAAATGTATAGTGATTGTTTGTGCAATCCGGCAGTAGGGTTTGTATTCTCTTTTGACTTGTACTGTATGTGTTTTTAGATAATACAAAATTTAAACAAACCTACTAACAAGATGGATAAGACCAACATTAAACAACAATTGAAACTTGCTAAAGAAGAATTTATGAGAAAAAACTTTTCTGATGCAGCAAAACTGTGTAAAACAATTTTAAAGAATGATCCAAAAAATATTTCGGGTTTGATTCTTTATGGAGCCAGTCTTCTTGAAATGCCATCAAAAAAAGATGAATCTATTGAACAGTTCCAAAAAGTCATTGAATTTTCTCCTAATAATTTATTTGCTTGGCAAGGCATTGAGCAATACTACGAAAAATGTGATAAGCTTACAGTTTGTCAGCAGTTATTCTACACTTATGCTAATTTATTGAGTTTAGAAACTGATGGGACCAAGTGTAAAACACGTGCAAAAAAATGTATTGAGCTTTGGAAAAATTATAAAACAAAGCTGGATTTAGGAATTTTTGTACCAATAGTCTTACCAACAATTGAAAACGAAGAAATAACACCACAATTCTTAGCTATATGTAGAGTTTTAGCAGAGTTTCCATTCACAGAAGACACTTCTCCCTTAGATGAACATCTAGAAAAAATGTATCTAGCATTGTGTGAAGATGATAGTTTTGATCAAAGATTTGAAATTTATTGCAAACTTATTCCTGTATTAAAATCCAAAGGGAAAAGGCAACAACTTGTAGATGTATGTGAAAAAATGTTATCTATTTATAATGACAATGCTATTGTTATAAATTTTTTCTGTGAATCATTTATCAGCAATTATATTAAGACCATAACTGAACCTGAAGATAACATACTAAAATTAATTGACAAAATGAGTTCATCAATTATGGAAAGATGTGAAGTATTACTCCTGGCACAACCAACAAATCCAAATTCAATAATAGCCAAAAGCATTGCTTTGAGAAGATTAAATGAATTTGAAGAAAGTCGTAAATTGTTACGTAAAGTTGTTCAAGTTACCAGTCGTTCATGGCAATCGTGGTTTTTACTAACAGAAATTCAAATCAATATTCATTGTTATGATGATGTAATACGATGTGTTCAACAAGCTAAGAAAATTTTAAAACCAACATTTTCCTGTTATCAGACTATGCTTATGTGGGAAATTGAAGCTTATTGTTGTTCCCGACAGTGCTGTACTGTACAAGGACGGCAGTTAGCCATTGATATGTTTAGTGAGAATTCAAATAATAAACTAATTGGGTATATTATCATAGCTAGTTGTAATTTGAATGATCAAAAAACCGCAAAAAACTATTTAAATACATTACAAAATAAATGTGATAGAGATGATCGCTTTATCTTTTTAGAAGCATTATATTTTAGTGAATTTGGTCAACTTGATGAAGCTTTACATTCTTTAAAAAGCATTAATAATTTATCAGCTGATGTAGATGCATTGCTACTATTTGGTAATATTTTGTGGAAACAACGAAAATTTGCTGAGGCTGGAAAGTTTTACTTGGAAGCTTCTCGGATTTCTCCTTATAGATGTGATTTAATTACTAAGTTAGGACATTATTACAGAGAAATAAAACATTTATCTGTTGCCATGACTTGCTATGAAAAATCTGTTGTTCTTAATCCTGATGACGAAGAAAACGCTCTTGCTTTATCAGATATATACCATACTTTATCAAAGTCAAAAGAACAAGAAGCGTTGTTGAATTACCTGAAAACATCAAAAAATGTCAAGTGGGCTTCTTTAAGGTTAGGTGTTTACTATTTAAAATTAAACAATTATGAAGATGCTGTTGATAACTTTCAAATTGCTACCAAACATGATCCAAATAATGCAAACTATTATGAATGTCTAGGTGATGCTCTCTTAGGACGAGAATCATTGATGGGTGCAAAACTTACATATTCTAAATGTATAGAAATTGATCCCTCTCTTTTATATCCAAAACTACAAATAGCTAAAATCGAATATCGCATTGGTCAAATGGATTCTAGTATTCAATTATTTTACAAAATTGTGAACTCTTATTCTAATGATTTTATTGCATTATTTGAAACAGCAAAAATGTTTATAGAACATGCCAAGGCAATTTTTGTTCATCAGGTACATGCAAGTTATGATTTATGCAAAAAAGCTTGTGAATACTTGTACAAGGCATTGTTGATAGATAATCGATATGCACTGCTTTGGAAATTGTTTGGAGATTTATGTCTGTTAATGGCAGCAATGCCCAAAGAACTATCTTTTATATATTTACCATCTAATATATTTAACAAAAGCCAAGAAAATTATGAAGTGAAAGGCTTACAACTCTATACTTATTCTAGGAGATGTTATTCACAAGCATTAAATATAACATCTAAAAAATTGTCGTTAAATCCTGCACAAAAATATATCTGGTATGATTTAGCCAAATGTTATTTGACAAATGCATTAAATAAAGATATTGATAAAAATGAACGAATAGAATTTAAATCTAAAGCAGAACTGGCTATTAAAAAATGCTTATCATTTGATCCAAAAAACAAAGATTTTTGGAACACAATGGGAATCATTGAGGCTATTGAAGAGATTAAAAATGAACACCTAAGTTATAACTGTTTTGTTAAATCTTTGGAAATTGAAATAAATGCAATTGCTTATAATAACTTGGCTATCAAATGTATGATTCACAATGATGTAAATCTTGCTGAGGAAGCTTTTAATTTGAGTCAACATATTGAACCAACCCTTATAAATAGTTGGGTTGGGCAAGGTTTACTGACTAGATATGAAAATCCTGTAATGTCATCCGACTTGTTTTATCATTCAACCACATTAGGATTTCACGAAGAGAGCATTTGCAATTATACTGAAGCAAACATACAACATATTGAAGCTGATGCAGAAGTATTAACACCGACTCATCAAATTCATCATAATATTGATTTACTTATTTGGCTTACATCTCAAAATCCCGAAAATAGTTGGGCACAGAATGCATTGTCAATATTGTTCAGATACTCTGGTTTGTATAAAAATGCTATTAAAGCTGCAGAAAAGGCTGAACAATATTGTACACCTGAAACACAAATAGGCATGCAAAGGAACACTGCTCTTAGTCTTCTTAAAGGGAAATGTTATCATGAAGCCATAGTCAAATACCAACAAATGAACTCAATGAATTTATATGATAAGTTTGGAATTGCATTAGCATTTTATAAGACTGGTCAGTATCAAGAAGCATATGCTACTTATGAATTGTTGACTGAAAATAAATCTGACATGAGTATTGTGTCAATGGCTTTCCTTGCTATGGCTGCAATAGCTTTTAGTAATCACGAAGACTACGATAAAGCCACAACATTATTCTTGAAGAGTATACAAAGTAATACTGCTAACATACAGGCACTATTAGCTACATTTGCACTCGGAATTGTAACTCGTAAAAGTAGTCTGTCTAGAACTATCTTGCAAGAATTGATATCGCATAAGAGTGATCCTTTGTTCTTTAAAGATATTATTCGATTCGAAACATATTTCTACTACTTGAACCGTCAACCAAATATATCGTTGAAATTAATCAGCCGTTGTGTTCACATTCACCCTGATAACGCTCATCTATGGGTAAACTTGGGTTTCATATTATTGAATTACTATATGGCCAATGAGTCCCAGCGCAAAAAAGGACTATGTTCTCATATTTTTACATGTGCTACAGTTATCAGCAACAAAACGTGGGAACTAAAAAATGCATTAGTTCTTACTACCATATGCAATCTGTTTGAAGGAGAATTGAAAATGTGCCTCCGAAATGTTTTGAAGGGGATTCATTTATACCCTACGTCATCTGAACTTTGGACAGTTTTGTTGAATACCATATACTGCCGGGGTGACATTGAAGATGCAGGGTTCATAAAAAGTCATATACAATTTGTTGTAAATAATTTGAATCCTAATGAAATTTTGAAATGTAATCTTTTAAAACTAGAAACCCATATCCCATGATATTGATACCTATTATGTGTAAATTATTTGGTTTATTATTAATTCATTCTTGCCTATGTTTGCAGTGTTTATAATCATTTAAAAAAATATCAAGTTAATAATTTGTATATATAAATATTCCTATATACACTATTGTAAAAAAATATAAGAATGTATCCTAATTATTTTTGATAAAATTGACTTTTATTATTTTTCTCAAATATTTAAAACATTGTAATGTCTTAATATTTAATATCTGTCCTGACTATTCCTATAGATAGGATTTTGTTAAGTAAAATTATCCACTTGAATAAAATTACAGTGCTCAATCTGAATTTCAATTTGACCATTCAAACTTTGCAAGTTTTAACAAAGTTATTCGGTTAATCTGAGTTGTACATATAACAATTTTACAATGACAAAGAAATTTAATTTAAAATTCTTATTATTTTCCTATATATTTGATGTATCTCATTTTTTAACTAGTTAAGCGAACTGTCCTTCTTTGTTTTATTGATTTTAGTTGGATAATTTATAATAATATTAATAATAATAATGTTATTCTCTTAACCTAGTCACAAACCTTTCTGATAAATTAATTTAATTTTAGACTAGAAAATATAAACATATTAAGACAATAGGATTGTACTCACTATATTATAGAAAATAGCAATCAATAAACCATTTTGTTTCACTAGTCGTAGCATTATCTAACGAGTATAATTTAAAATTGATTTAAAAATTGTTAGGATGTTAGGTTAGCACTATAATCCGAAAACCAGAATATAGCTTTTTAAGTTATAGCATTTTAAGTACTTAGTACAATTTTAGTATTTCAAAGTTAGTTCTTTTAATAATTGTGTTATGTTTTTGTATATATACCTATTATATGGTATTTTATAATTGACTATAGGTACATAAGTACATGATGTTATAATTAAAATGTAAAAACGTGTATGTTTTCTTCCTGTTTCAGACAATACTGTGTTTATATACGTTAGATCGCTGATAATATATAATATGCCTAACACATAATTCAGAGAGTAGTCTAGCGAAAGCGATTCGTTAAAATTTAGACTATTTATGGAAACCTGGGGTAATTGGACATTTAGTACGGAAAACGAAGATTTATTGGCTGGAGTGTTAAACAAATTCGCTTCGGATCAATGCAGCTTAGATACACCGAAAAAAGTTCTTTTGTCGTCTTTGGCTGCTTCATCGAAAGTATGTACCTACCTATATCTCAATAAATTAATATGTATAGATAAACCTAAACTAAATCGCCAACGAAGCGCTTTTCAATTTTCTGATGGCATTTACGAAAATTATTTCATATTTTATTTATATATGTATGTAGACTGTACGTGTTGAAACCTCCAGTTCGAGCAGCGATGACAGCGATATTGACGGAGACTTTAACGCCGTTCAGGCGTGTTTTCCAAAATCCTGCTCAGACGTGTCATCGAATGTGGAATCTAAGCCTACAGCGTCTGTCGTCGACGACTTGCAGCTACAGCCTGCCTGCACCGGCGCTACATTGGGTAATTTTAACGACGAATCTTCCTTCCTGCCGAGTCAACCGCAGGGTAAGTATTTATATAACTGTCAATGATATAACTATAATATGTTTACTTGTGTATACCTATTGAATATAATTTCAACACACTTTCAATATATATATTATATCTCCGCGTACCTATTTATCCGTGAGATGTTTAGTTTACTAACTCGACGGTATAACCTGCACTAGTCAGTGTAGTCACAACAACCGTGTTTCTAAACCTTGATGTACATACATTCCGCTTTATGGTGTCTGTAATGACAATATAATAGATTTCTGAAGTTCCATTTTCGAGGTACCTAAGAAATTATATGTTATAGGTAAATTTAGTCCACCTCGCCCCACGGTTGGGTGATACCATACGAAAAAAAAGATAGTAATTGAGAAACATATTGTAGAAAGTATGTATACCTATATAACTACGGTTAATAAACTGACGGCGGTCTCACAGTATAGGTAGAAAGGTTGTATAACTTAAATATTGAAGGAAATATAATCGCGGTGCTTGGACTGGTTGACACTTGTCTTGTAGCGATATGCTTATACATCTAATTTTATCGGTTCTACATTTTATTTCTATTGGCCCTGATTAATTGTTGTAATTATTATATTTTTTATTGTTATTGGTTTATACTTAATTTTTTATTAATATTATTATAGTATTAACTGTGCTATATATTCAAGAACCCATATTATAACTGTTGGATAATAATTAAGGAAATTATGTATTTGTTTTTGCAGTGGAAGACCCACACGAAAACGCAATAAAACAAATCGTCGAAATGTTAAACGCTGGAGACTACGACACCAAAGAATTGTTTTCCGCGTTGCAGACTGAGCGAAGCAACCGGAAAGACGTGTCGGAGATAATCGGGGACGTGTGGCCGGAAATTGTCACTGACAAAGCTCGCCACGGTTTTTGCGAAGCACTTGTCCAAACCGACGTAAGGCCGCAAATAATTTGTGAAGAGATCTATTTACCCTGGGTGTGTACTTTTTAAAACACAATTTTGTAGTGATGCCTTTTTATCAGTATATTATATTAATTATACATATTGGTCATTGGTGTACCTATTATTATATGTATTATTATTATTATTATTATTTGTGTACAAATATACAATATACATATATGTAGAAAGTTGTAAAATTACAACGACAACTGCAGCGTCACCGCAGTTTCGGAAGTATCTATAGCGAAGTTATTATTTTTCAGTTCAAAACACGTGAGTCGAATTTGACTGGGTTCGTTGACAGTCTGTCCAAACTGATTGTCCACTTTCCAGAATACGCTTGCAAGTCATTCCTCGTCAAACTGCTGATAGACAGAGAATCGATTCTAGTTAAACACTTGAATTGGCTCGTGGACATCATGAAATCTCTCGACCAACAACATTGGTGTATTCTTTTAAAGTAAATCGATTCAAAAAATGGCTATCTATAGCAGTAGTTCTCAACCTTTTTTTATTCATGTCACCTTTAGCCACTAACATCAAACACTGCGTCACCCTAACATCAAAATAATAAACAATCTTAGCTGTATATTTTGAAATTATTCTTTTATTAAAAAAAAACCGACCAAAAGATTAAAATATAAATAATACAAACTATTATAAAGATACGAACTTTGAGGTATGTTATGTACATGACAGTGGCGGTATAGGTATATAATATATTTATTATAAGAAATAATATGATTGTTCTCGAAAAAATTAATTTTTTTAATTTTTTTTTCTGCGTCACCCCCGAGCTAGGTCCATGTCACTCTAAGGTGACATGTCACCCCGATTGAGAACTACTGATCTATAGGTTTTATTATGATAAGTATTATACGATTGGTACTGTTATTGATTTTTGCAGCGAATACATAAATAACTGCGATGGTCTGGATCAGTATCAAATACCAGTTTTGTTGCACTTGGTGAACAATTGCCAAAAAAGACTAAACAACGATGACGCCGAACGTCTGGTGGAGTTGTGCAGAAACTCGGCCCATGAATATTCTACTAACAGAGACTTTGGGTTGTTGTTAATGTCCGTGATTGGAGCAATCGACTTGGACAAATTTCGATCGGAAATGACGACAGTATGCGGACAACTGAAAGGCGTTTCGAAGTTTATGATCATGAAAGCTCTAAAGGATTCTAAATAAATCAGTATACCTATATTGTTTATTACCTTATAAATTGTTAAATTAAAATGTTTTTATAATATTATTAAATAATTATTTATGTGATACATTTTTTTTGCGATTATATCCAAAAGTATAGCCCTATATGTGCATGTATAATTTAGGTCACAGCACTAAGTATAACATTAGTATACCTGGGAATTTTTTGTTTATGGCTATTGAATATATTATATTATTATCTAAGCTCGGGCGACAAACGATCAGTCTCACCTACATGTATATATTATGTTAACGCGTGTTTACTGAATTTGACAGTAATTTTTGGGTAAGCACCCAAAAATAAAATGAAAATAGCGGAGGAGCTCCGTCTCCTTGTGAACCTCCCAATTCGAGCATTAGATAGGATTTTAAAAAAACAATCACGGCTTTGCTAGATATTGCTCTACAATGCATTAATACTATATTATCTTTTGTAATTATATTGGTAAATATCATTTATAATAGTTTTTTATATTAGTTTGTTTACTAAATTGTTACACTTTAACATTTTAGAATGTAATTAATTGGTCGTCAGTCGTAACTCTGTTCTGGTCTTGCAGTTGCAAAGAATCAAGTATACATGAATCCATATTGGAAAAAGTTTCTGAACTTTATCCAGATCCATGGAAAGTTTTTATTGGATAATCATTCTATTATGATTCACGTAAGTAAAATAAACATTATTTAACTATTTATTTAGAATAGTAAATGCCTTATTGGGAATACAGAGTACAGTTAAATTAATATAAAAACTAATATTTGATAAAGAATTTTGGCTGAGGAATGAGGACAAAAAGAATAACAACATTTAAAAACAATAACGAGTTACAAATTTCGATATGGTTTCCAAGCGGAAAATTTTTTTTGCTTCTATAAATTATAAATATTGTTTAATCAATATATCATAGAATGAAAAAAAAGTCTAAATAATTTTTTATGAACCATTTTCTAGGCATATGGTATAATGTTCAACACTTGTGGGCTCTTCTGTGCTATTTGCACTGCTTATAAACATAAAAAATACATACCTATATGCACAATATTTTTTTGTATGAGCACTTGAATCCAAAATTTTTTGAAATTTGATATTTAAATAAAAAATAACAACTTTAATTATTTTGTTGTTTTTCAAAAAATATTATTCGTGGTGACCTCAAACTTTTTGCCATTAGGTACTTGAGCATAATATCTTTACACAATCATTCAATGACGAGTTAACCCGGCACATTTCATAGGTATTTACAGAAAAATGAGTTCTCTGTTTTTTTTTCTTATATTGTATTAACTATTAATAATAAATAATGTAAATATAAAAATATATACATAAGTAATATTTATATTTACATTATAAATTTTAACACTTTATTTCCCCAAAACTAAAACCCCTACGAAAACATGTTTATTCAGAATAATTACTAATACTAATTACTCACTCACGAAAAATGAACTAATTATCAGTATTGACTATTGGCTATTGCTTATATTAATAAATGGACACCTTACACACAATGTATAGGCCATTTTCCATACACTAACGGTGCGCAAATATTGCAACCGTTGGTGCAAAATATACGTATATAATCCGACTTCGATGAATCTGCATCATAGTATAGTTTCTGTATTTCAACTCCTGGTGCAACGAAACTAGGAAACCAAGCTGATGACTGACGTGCAACACATTTCGCCATTTCGGTTTGACTAATGAGTCACGAATTAAGACAAACTTGATAGGAATTTGCACTCAGTATTAAAGATTCGTGGTATATGCATGAATATTCCATTTATGTTCTATCATAGATTAAATATACTTAAGTATACTTAAGTATATTTAATTTATGGTTCTATGCTCAATAATACTATCATCATGACGTGACATGTGACAATTATTGACAAACAATACTCATATAGTTATAACTTATAAGTTATAACACAATATTGTTTCATTGTTTAGGTCGGTCGTAAACTTGCGCAATGCGTACTGCGCACTTGACAGATATCTATAGAAGTGAGTGTCGAATACAAACTGTAGACTCCGGTAGTCGGTGTGCGCAGTTACCACGTTGCGCTTCAGTGCTTGTCGCCGGCGATTTGTATTACGCCGGTTATTGGTGTCGTCGAACTTTTTTTCGTCTAGCCAGATCGAATCTTTTTAATTACGTGACAACTATTGCTCCACACCTTGTGGTTCTCAGTATTACCTATCCATAGATATAATATAATATACTGATAAACGTAAGTATCATAAATTATAATTTATAGGATTCAGTCGTTTTGGTTGGAGTTTTGCGAATCGACACTTAAGCTGGTAAATATATAATTATATTGGTTGCGTCTATACCACGATATTTTATAGTTTTGTAAATTTAGGTGAGCTACATTTTTTTCATGTCTGATTCTAGGACATGATCTCTGAAAATTCGGCGAGCAGTAGTAAAATCGTGGAGATCGACTGGAAAAATGTCTCCCAGATATTTGGTAATTTAGTACACTGCAGATAGTCACGTCCGGGATTAAGTCTGAGAGGCAGTATAAGCACATACTTTTAAATAGGCCTGTTGTACAGCAACATTCAACTTTTATAGATGTATTAGCAATAAAGTCTCATCTTGGAAATAATTTTAGATTTTTTCTTCATTTAATATTTTGTCTACAACAACTAATACATTACCTAAAATAATTTTTTGTGATGAGATATACATATGAACAACCTCAAGTATTAATTAAACTTTAAATAGCTTACAAGTTCCATTAAAAATAAAGCACATATTAAAAAAAATATTGATGTTAAAAATATTAAGATTGTAAAATTCATTATACCATCGACAACCTAATCCACATTTTAATAAAAAATTATTAGTCTGTGCCTTCTTCCAGTCCCGCCAAAATAAATAGTTGATGTACTCAAAATAAAATAAAAATAGTAGAGAGCTCAGTTTCCTCGTGCCCTCTCCCAAACACTCACCCTATTTCGAACCATGAATAGTGGATTTAATAAAAAAATTAATTACCACTTAGCCTATAATATTTCTCTGTATAATGTATTATCATTTTTAGGTATACTAAATTGTTATATTTTTAAATTTTAGAATATAATGAATTGGTTGTAATTATTTTCGAGGCGAATTACAATAGAGAACCATGTAAACATGAATATATACTAGAGCAAGTTGCTATAAAAGTTTCTGAACTCTATCCAGATCCTGGAAAAGTTATTATTGGAAAATCATACTATTATGAGGATTGTGAGTAGAATACAGATTATTTAACTATTTATTTAGGATAGTCAGTGCCTTATTGGGATTTGGGAATAGAGTACAGTTGTAAATTAAATAAATTTAACAATTAAAATTTGATAAAGGATTTAGTCACCGAGGAATTGAATTTGTTTTCCAAGCAGAAAAAAACAAATCAAAAAACTGATTGGCGCTATTATAAACTAAATGCTTATGTATATTGTATATAAATATTATTTAATTAATAATTCATAGGAAAGTGAATATGGAATGGATATTTTATGTTTGTTTCCTAATTCTGTTGACTGGCGTGAAAATAAAATAATTGAGCTTACATATACTTTAATAGCTACCTATAGGTACCTACTAATATTCTTATTTATTGATGAACGGCGTGAAGTTAAAAATGAGATATACACAATACATGTTTGATAATGTATTTTTTTATAGCACAGTTGACTTACAAAAATATAAGGTAATGTAAAATAATAATTTTTATTAATATTTAATAAAAAATAGGTATGGACTTAAAAGTATTTGTTATTATTTTTAAATAACTATAAAAATAATTTATGAAGTTGTAGTTATGTTAACAAATAACAATCATCATTTTATAGGGCTTGAATATTACTCACAAGAGAGCAAACCCGATTATGAATACTATCATACTGTAAGATTATTCATAAATGGAAAGCTAGCTAGAAAACTTTTTTCCAGTGACATAATAGTTTCAAACATAGTATCTTACATTCAAAATCTACTAGATAATTCTCTCCAAGTAATATCTAGTATATGCCTTCCTAATAATCCTACAAAAGTAAGTTAATACGTTTTTCTTAAATGTTCTTATTCATTACGTTCACTACTTTGTGTTATTTTTTACTTTGTATATCTATCGATCAAGGCCTACGAAAAAGTTATAATTGGATACTTTAAAAATAAAAACTCACCTGACTATCAATTTTTTAAGAAATTATCAATGATTCTTATGGGTGATTGTCAGTTTTATGCTGGATTTGGGTAAATTACTGTTTTTAGTGTTTCATAGTTAATAACTAATAACTATATTAATAGGTATGTATACATTTTTGTTAACAGAGAAGAATATTGTTCTAAGTATCCCGATAGTGATCATAACAAATCATTAATTATATTCAAAATCTCTAACCAACCATCTCCAGAATTTGAACAAGAAATATTTCGTGGCGATTCATTAGATTTCGAACAATTTTATGATTGGGTAAACAAAAATGTGTTATATTCAACGAGTGAAATTACATTTGATAACGCCGAAGAGATACAAAAAGATCGTCAAATTTATCTTATTCTGTTTTATAATCCCGACGATCTCAAACCAGTTAAAAGGTTCAAGGATAAAATTAAAACGGATTTAAAAGAATATTGCAGTAATTATTGTTCTATACTGATGGAATTTTTATATTGACGACTTTAGTTACCGACGTTACCGTACCAATTCGTTTTATTAATATTTCAGAACGAATTAATTTTCTGACAGCAAATGGTTCAACATTTTCTAAAAAGTTGCAAGAAATTGAAAAATGTCAAACTGATTTACCATTTCTACTCTTGGTTCAGCGTGGTGTTATCTATCAGTTTCCAGAAAATTATGATGTCAACATAATGTTGTCGTATCAGCAACTTAAAACATTAATCGATAGTTTTTTTTCAAATAAAAGTTATTACAATTACAGGCATTATTATGAGAAAGAACGCGATAAAAGTGACTTTATACTCCCTGTATATCGATTTAATTTATTCTGTGAATTTTCCAACAAGCCAGTGAAAATTCATAGACAACATATTCCAGACAGTGCTGATGACAATTTTTGTGTTAGTCTATTTGATGAGTAAAATGTATCAGTATGTAAGATATCTATAATTTAATTTTAACAGAATATGAAAATTTAATAACGAAGCCCCAGACATATATCCAAAACAAAATCATATACCTAATATACTAACTAATACATAAATGTAAAAAAAAACTCTCATCAATTGTTTATTATTATTAAATTATAATTTGAATGATTACATATTTTTTTTATTATAATCACTAAATATTAATCAATATATTATAGATTGCTAAAATGTCAATTGAAATTCGTTACACATTAGCTGCTTTTGCGTTTTCTGTACCTATTCAATATTATATCAAAAGTATACAAGATTATTATAATTGAGTAATAAACTAATAAATATAAGTACCTACGTAGGTTTATCGAACATGTATGCTCTGAGTGGCTTGGTGATGTGCGATCGTACGCTCAGTCTGCGACAACGATCTGAGCGTACGTACCGGCCGTTTACGCTAGCACTCGGATGGGTAACCATCCGTGTTTTTATCAACATTTACAAACGTGTTCCAACACCCTCCCCCTCCAGATTCACCGCCTGACTTTTTAGATAATGAAAACGACTGGAAAACTGCAGTTCATAATCAATCGAAGACACGCTTAAGATCTCACAATAATATCACATATCTGCCTGCAAAAAGAATCTAACATTTCTATTTCCTCAATCGATTTTCACCAATAGCTCCTCCCGACGAGGTAGCTCCAACAATCACCTAACACCGGAAGTCACTCAATTGGAAACCACAAAACCTTCACCAATTAAATATAAAAATTTAATAAAATTTAATTATAAAATTCCCACAAAATTACACATTCCCCTAAAATCAATGAAATAACTCAAAACATAGGTTTTGAATGTAAAAGTTCCACCAATGTGTGAAGACGATAGTTTTGATCAAAGATATGAAATTAATTGCAAAATTATTCCCGTATTAATATTTAAAAGAGAGATGTTCCGAGTAGATATAATATTTTGTTATAAACTGGGTACGAGGATTGGCCTAATAGAAATGTAAATACAAGGTGTTTATCAAACTAGTATAACTATTAATAGGCACTATCAAAGTATCTAGTAAAAAATACTAAATAAGTTGGTGGTAACATTGATTGTAAATTATAAATACATCAGTGTTTATTATCACCTATGTATTCAACCATTCAGCTTTTAACTTATTATAGTAATTAGTGTTACGTATCGTATCTAAGTGGATTTACCTAACCACTACGCAAGTACAAGTGATCTCATAATGTATAAACTATAAATCATACGTAATTGATGAACAATTTTCAGCGACCTATTCAGGTAGATACATTTTTAAGTGATTGATGGTCTATGTATAATAAAATATTCATACATGGAATGATATCATTAAGTTATTTTTGTAACTTAAGCACATATCAGTCCAGGAATTTGCATCTTAGGTTCAAAACTGATTTAACGATCCGATATAGGAGAAATATCTATAAAAAAAAATAGTATCTACCTGCAGCAGTATTTACGACAATCCTAAAGATGGAAGTTGAACTATTACAATAATCTACGAAAATGTGCATACTTAATACTTATTAGTAATTAGGTACACCTATAGATAAATCTAAAACATTTTGATATTGTAGGTATATAGGAACACGAGAAAGTTATAGCTGGATATTTTAAAAATAAAAATAAACCAGATTATTGAATATTTAGAAAAATATTGCTAAATACATCATTCAATTTTAAAAATCTTTTGTACTCTGAGCTATTTATAACCTTAAGAAAATTTCGATTTTTATTAATATTTCAATTCACTCGGTCAATAAATTTAAAAAATGAGTACATGGTTCCTCATATCATGTTGTCGTTAGTGGAAATTAAAAAAAGTTGAGAGTAAGTCCACAATAGTTTTTGTAAGAGTCTAAAGTAAGAGCTTTGTCAAAATCCGTCATAATCAAGGAAAATTGCAATTCATTTAAAGTTAGAAATTCATTCGTACCTATAACATTTGCTATTAAAATATAAGATTTAAAAATGTAAAACCAGGTTCCTCAAACACCTTCTACTTAACAAAAAAAAAGGTTAACGGAAAGTCAAATTAACTTTTTATGAGCGTCTAAAGTTCAAATTTTTATGATATTGAATATTCAATTGCAGATTTCTATTTTCTCGAAGAACGATTTTCTTATTTTGTTTTAAATTTAAATTTAAGTTTGGAAATTATTTATTATTATTTATTTGCAAATAAAACAATGTATGATAAAAAGTAAACGGTAGTTAAAAATCTATAAATTATTATAATATAATTTTTATAATTAAGAATGTAAAATTTAAAACAAAATTTCTCATAAGTATTTCATATACTTTTTTTTTTCTTGTTATCGACGACGCTGCCGGGACTGCTTGCGCATTACTCCGACAAAGTATTTCATATACTGACATACTGTAACCGATAAATCTAAAAATTAGATATAGGTACACAGCGTTTTCCTCTGTTTTTTTTTATATTATTTTTTTGCAGTTGTTATCCGACATTAACTTTTGGATCAGTAAAATGTAAAAATCTTTAACTTTGAGGTCGGTTTCATTAATAAAATTGTACTTATTTATACAGTTAGGGTACTCTAGTGGGTCAAAAGTACAAATAGGTATTTACGTAACAGCAATTTTTGATAAAATATAATATTGTTTAATATCAAAACGAATAACTATTGATACTTGATAGGTACTTGATATTTTAACTAAATATTTATATTACCATTTTCTAGACATAGTATAATGTTCAAAATATATGGGCTCTTATGTGTCATTTGTACTACTTACAAACACCTAAAATACATATTATATGTCTATATGTACAATAGTTTTTTGTACAAGCACTTGAAATCAAAATATATTTGAAATTTGATATTTTGATCAAAAACTAATTACATTAATTATTTTGTTTATTTTTAAAAAATATTAATCATGGTGACCTCAAAGTTTTTTCCATTGAGTATAATATCATTATATCTACACAATCATTCAATGACAAGTTAACTCGGCACACTTCATATACAGGGTGATTTTTTAAACATTCTCATCCCATTTTTATGCTTAAATTATGGATATATTCAAATTCTGATGTTTGGAATTTTTAAGTGCAGTTAAATACGATATTTTCGTGCACTTAGATTTTTCACAACATTTAAGGATTGTCCTGTGCCCATACCAACTTTTGTTTTTCAAATGACAACCTATATTTTTTGAAGCAACATGTGATTCAGATAATATTAACTGCACTTAAAAATTCCAAAAACCAGAATTTGAATATATGCATAATTTAAGCATAACAATGGGGTGTGCAGGCTTAAGAAATCACCACGTATACAGAAAAATGAGTTCTCTGATTTTTTTTTAAAATATTTTTATAATATTAATAATATAAATATAAATAAAATCCATCCAAAATATAATTTTATTTTTGAAAGATACTGAACTGTACAATCTAATTTAAATTATCATTATATGTAAAAACAAGCCAATGGTCACGTTATCAAGGAATTTTTCTTAATTAAAAAAATAAAATAAATAAATATAAATGAAAAACTGTAAAAAATATATAAAATAAATAATATTTATATTTATACTATACATTTGAACACTTTATTTTCTCACAACTGAAACAACCACGACAGCATATTTATTTAGTATAATTACTAATAGGTATTCACTATATTCAGTATATTCTCATACACGAACTATTAATAAATACCAGCATTGCCTATATTAATATATGGACCGTTTACACATAATGTATAGGTCATTTTCAAACAGTTCACAAATATTACAACCGTTGGTGCAAAATGTATAGTCCGCGTACTCTGCGACTCAGTGGCGTATTTACAGGGGGGGGGTCCATGGGGACCCCTCCCATTGACTCGTATCTTATACATGTTAAATTTCGTCTTTTTATATGATTAAAAAAAAAAAAATTATCATACGATATACAGTATTTTGTAAAAAAAATTCTTCGCTTTAATTGACAAAATTTTTAATTAATATCGTGATTTTTTTGTCATCAATTTACAATGCCAGTATCTACAGCTACTCCCAAAGTATGTTTTTCAACATTAAAAAGGTTGAAAACTTATCTCAGATCAACTATGAATGAAGTTATTTAGGACATATTTATTATAAAAGTTATAACCGGGCTATACATTATATTTTTAATTTGTTTTGTATTTAGGATAAGCTAAACTGACTGCCATTGATGTCTATAATTCATCGGGATACACCCTTCAATGTAAATGCAATTAATAATAATAAAGCACTAAGTCCTAGGCAATTATATATATTTATTTATTTATATACAATCAACGGGCCAAAATTTTAGTATATAAAACATAACTATAAAATAAATATTTAAGTACTATGATTTAAAAATAACAAAGTTTTAGATTTAAATACTTGACGAGTCATAACGAACAAATCCAAGACTGTGGAGATTCTATTGGCGTTAATAATGGCTCTTGAAAAAAATAAATTTTTTCCACTATTAGTATTAAAATTTGGTGTATGAAACAAATCAGAATTACGTGTAAACCTACTAGGGGTTCTAAATCCAATTAAATTTCAAATTGCTGGGCAGCTTATATTATTATTTAAAAAATCATAGACAAACATTATATCAATTAAATCACGCCTGATGTTAAGAGAATCAATACCTATAGAGTTTTGAACCAAAAGGAAAGAGTCCCTGGATATAGTACAATGAGTAATAAAGGCGACTCTTTTCAGAAATTTATACTGAATATTATTAAGCTCGTTTGAGTAAGTAGAATAATTATTAGACCTAATTAAAGAGCCAAATTCTAGGTTTGATCTAACTAAAGAAGTATACAAATTTTTTAAACACATATTAAAGTCCTTTGTGTTTCTATTAATAAAACCCAACATTTTACACGCATTATTAATGATTTTTTTATGATTAATTTTGAAAGACAGATCAGATTCAAAATAAATACCTAAATCTGTAATAGAAAAATATCTTTTAAGATTATGGTTATTAATAAGATAACTATGAAAAACAGGACTTTTAATGCGTGAGAAAGTTATAACTTAACATTTATCATAGTTTAAGGATAGATAGTTTCTTTTACTTCATAACACAAGTTTATTTAAATTTGATTGTAACAAATTTTGGTCAGCAACATTTTTGATTTTACAGTAAATTTTAACATCGTCAGCAAACATCAAAATGTTTACTGAATTATCTAAAATAAGAGAAAGATCGTTAATAAAAATAAGGAAAAGAAGTGGTCCCAAATGAGATCCTTGTGGAACTCCAAAGGTAACTGTATATTCATTGGAATAGTGAAAAGAAATTTTAACTACTTGAGTTCTATTACACAGATAAGAAGATAACCAGCTTAGACAATTTCAATCAAATCCAAAATGTTTTAACTTTAAAAACAATAAAGAGTGGTTTACTTTATCAAACGCCTTTTCAAAATCAGTATGTATTGAATCAACCTGATAACCTTTTTATAAGAAAATTTTGATAAACTAATAAATTAGTATTTATAGAGTGCTTGAGTAAAAAACCATGTTGGAACAAGCTAATACTTTTAGATAATAAATTAGAAATTTTTTTAGAAATAATAGCTTCGAAAACTTTCGGTATAATTTATAATTTTGAAATTGGTCTATAATTTCTGACATTATTTTTGTTACCTGATTTGAGAATAGGAGATATAAATGATTTTTTCCAGTATTCGGGAAAAATCCCATTCGAGAAGTATAAATTAAATAGATAACATAAAGGCTTAGCAATTATATAACGACACATTTTTAAAAATAACGGTGGAATACCGTCAGTATTTTCACTTAGTGAACCAAGAAAACCTATAATTTCATTTTCTGTTATAATACGAAATTGTTCAAGAAAAAATGTCTAGAGTGAGTATCGGGCATATCAATTAAATCGGCATCAAATATCAATAAAGTTATTAGTATCATATACTGAAGAGAAATAACTAGCAAATATATTAGTAATATCGTTCATGTTATCCGCAGTAAAATCATAAAAGACCGAGAGTGGGATATTATTACGATTTGACCTTAAAGTATTTATATACTTCCAAAACAATTTCAAATTTATATTTATGTTATTTTCAATTTTAAAAATATAGTTAGAATGAACATTCGTAGAAAAAACTTTGCATTTTTTACGTAAATCTGAAAAAGCTATATAATCAGACTGAGAATTAGAAAATCGAAATTTTTAATGAGCCTGCTTCTTTAAATTAATTACATTTCTAAGAGATGGGTTCGACCAAGTTATGGAATGCCGGTGTTGATTGAAGGTTTAATTTTACTTTAGGAACAAAAATATCAATAGAATGATTTAAAATATCAAAATTTCAAAATGGGTTTTTCTAAATCAAGGTTTAAGATATTATAGTTTAAATCAATATTGGATAAAAATGTAATTAAATCATTAAAATTCGTATTATTAAAATTATGAATAATAGGACAGAAAGACTCAGGGACCACTTTCGAGACTAAAATAGAATATATAAAATCAAGTGGCGGATGATAAGAATCAATAATAATTAATAGGTGTAAGTGAACAACCCGCTCGTATATTATCAATATTTTTATTAGTTAATACTAAATCTAAAATGTCATTACGGAAATTACATACATTATTAACTTGTTTTAGACCTAAGTAATAATTGTTCTCTAATCTCACAATACTTAGTGAACAGTCTTAAGTTCTCATAGGTTTTTTATAACACTTAAATATAAATTTTAAATTGTTGTAATCATGAACTAACTAGGTACCTACCTATGTCAGCAATTTATTAGTTTACTAGTGAACTTCTTACATATTTTAATATTTAGTTAGTTAATCATGGTTTTATTATTATTACAAAGTTTATGATACAAATATATTATATAATATATAGTAAAAAACTCAAAAATAGTACATAGATTTTTAAATTGAATATGTTATATTTATTTAATAAAAAGAAATTTGAAATTGTGGGAGGCAAAGCCCTCCCCACGGATCTTTGTCCTGAAAGTTATCTGGACCCTCCCCAGTCCCCATGTAAAATTCCTAGCCACGACTATGCATCATATTATATATTCTGTATTTCAACTCCTGGTGCAACCTAGTTTCAAGCTGATTACTGACGTACAACACATTCGCCGTTTCTGTTTGATTAATGAGTCACGCATAAAGACAAACTCGATAGGAATTCGCACTCAGTATTAAAGATTTGTGGTATATGGATGAGTATTCCATTGATGTTTTATCTTCAATGCGTGTGTACAATAACTAATAAGTTGTAACACTAACACAATATTGTTTCATTGCTTAGGTCGGTCGTAAACTTGCGCACTGCGTACTGCGCACTTAACAGATATCTATAGAAGTGAGTGTCGAATACAAACTGTAGACTCGGTGTTCGGTAGTCGGTGTGCGCAGTTGCCGCGTTGCGCGTGTGGCGTATACGGTTCGTATGACGGCGGTTATTGCGTTGTCGTCGAACTTTTTTTGATTTTTTCGTCTGGCCGGCTCGATTCGTTTTAATAACTCGACAACTATAGTTGATCCACACCTGGTGGTTCTCCGTATTACATATCTGTAGATATAATATAATATACTAATAAACGTTAGTATAATAAATTATAGTATTCGGTTGTATTGGTTGGCGTCGCGGTGTGTTTGCGAATCCACACTTAGCTGGTAAATGCATAATTATATAGGTTGCTACAATACTACGCTGTTTTATAATTTTGTAAATTTAGGTGGATTACATTTTTTTTCACATTTGATTTTGGGATATGATGTCTGAGAATTCGGAGAGCAGTAGTAAAATCGTGAAGATCGACTCTAAAAATGTCTACCGTATATTTGGTAATTTAATATAATATCTTACGACTTACACAAATATTACTAACATACTACAGATAGTCAGGTCCGAGATTAAGCCTGACTGAGAGGCGGTAAGCACATATTTTGAAATAACCCATTGCATACCAATTTACAACTTTCATAGATGTATTAACAATAAGGTCTCAACTTGGAAATAAATTCAGATTTTCTCAACATTTAATATTTTGTCCTCATAAACAAATACAATAATATAATTTTTTGCGATTAGTTATGAATATATTCAATGTTATGAATCAATTAATCTATTATTAGCTTAGAAGTTTCATTAAAAATAAAGCATATAATAAAAATGAGGGTAACTTAGATATCGCTCTGTTGTACTGTAGGTCACTGTAATGGATGGTGTTAAATTCGAATTCAAAGGTATAAAATCTTTGTATACGAAAAAAGATGTTTAGCGAAGACGGCCGGTCTATAATATTACTTAGTTATTTAGTATATTTGATGATATTATTGTGATTAAGGTAATTTATTTTACTAGTAAGCATTAGTACTACAGTAGATTAAATTCATTTTTGCCAAAAAAAAATTACAATTTAAAAATTCGTTGTGTGTATAAAATATAATAATACCTATATTTTATATTTTTTGATTTTTTGATTACCTATAGAATCACTTACTTGCCTGGAACTTTGTTTTAAATTTTCAACCCTTTAGCTACAAAAATGAAAATTCAAAAGAACTTTAACTGTAAAATTATTTATACATTTTGAATGATATGAATATTTTGTCAAAATTTGAATTTTAAATGCTTAAAAAAAAAATTGAACTACCTATGTATTTTTGATATTTTTCAACTGATATTGCAAATATACATCAGGAGTTTTGCATCAAATTGTCAAGCTTTTTGACTCAACAAATAACATTTTATTGACATTTATAGAAAACAACACCAAGAAAATTTAAAATTTCCATTAACTACTCAAACTGCATCAAAATATTTTGAATATTTTATAAAGCATATGAATTGATAATATAAAGATATGGTGTAAATTTCAAGTATATGCGGTTCTCCCCGTTGACAAATTACAAAAAAATAAGAAAATCGCTATATATGAAGTGAATATCCAATGTCGTAAAAATTCCAACTTCAAACACTCATAAAAATTGAATTTGACGTTCCGGTAGAATTTTTTTTTTGATAAAGATAGACTTTAAGGAACATTGTATTCAATTTTAAAATCTTAGGTATAGAAAGAAAAGTTTCTATGCATTTCAAAGCTCAAAAAAAAATGTATAATTTTTGTGATTTTTACGAATTCCGTCAAAATTCTAAATTTAAACTCTCAAAAAATTTTTTGTTCATTTACACTCATTTTTTTTTATTCACACTTACAACAACTTAAGAGAAACCTTGTATCACATTTTCAAGTTTTTTGACCGAGCGAAACATTTTTTATCGACATTAAAATAACAACAAATAATAATCAAAAATGTCATATGCCTAATAGTTTAATATGTGTCAAAATATTTTGAATAGAAAACTAGAATTTGAACATTTAGTGAAAATGTCATGTATTTACGATATTTTTTTTTAGAGTTACATCAAAAACCAATGTCGATTTTGTCGAAAATCTAGTTCTGTAAAAATTTTAGATTATAACTATTTTTTTTTTGTTTTTTTTCTGTCGTTTTTGAAAACTATTGTGAATTTTATATTTTTGATCACCCAAGGTACCAACTAAATTCACTTTAATACCAGAAAAAACACCGTTAAAGAAAATTGAAGCACTTCTACTGTCCTAAAACGTGATGACAAACACAAAAAATATATAAATAAATAAAAAACACCCATTATTGTAAAATCAATACATACATCGCTTCGCTCAAAATCTAAATTAATTTTGGAATTAAAAATATTTAGATTGTACAATGCTTTATTTTATACCACTGACAACAATTTAAATCCACATTTAAAAAAAAATTATTAGTTTGTAACGTCTTTAAGTCTCAGTAAAAAAAAATAGTTGAGTTGCGCAAAATAAAATAAAAGTAGTAGTGGAGCTCCGTTTCCTTGCACACTCCGGCACCACCTAACCCAATTGGTGTTACTGGATAGTGGATTTAATTTTAAGAACAAAATTAGCTTTCTGTTTTGCCATATTATAATTTGTAAATATATTGGGATATATCAATTATCACAGTTTTTTATTGATTTATAAGTATGCTAAATTGTTTAATTTTAACATTTTAGAAAATTATGAATTGGTCGTAATTATTTTCATCCCATATTACAATGATCAATTGGAACGTGAACATATACTAGAACTAGTTGCTATAAAAGTTTCTGAACTTTATCCAGATCCGGGAAAAGTTCTTATTGGAAGATCATACTGTTATGATGAATGTAAGTAGAATACACATTATTTAACTATTTATTTGGGGTATCCAATGCCTCATTGGAATTTTAGAACACCAACAATTGTAAATCAAATAAAGCTTAATAATTAAAATTCGATAAAGGATTTAGTGACTGAGAAATGAGGATGCGTTTAAAGAATAACAACATTTAAAATAATAACACGTTTTTATTTATTTTCCAACCAGAAAAAAACAAATCAAAAAGTTGATTAAATATATATTATACATATACATATATATAAATATATAATATACATAAAAATTATTTAATTAATAGTTCACAATAGAGTGAAAATAAAAAATAAAAATTATGTATCTACTTTTATAAATTACTAAGAAATTATTTAAGAATATATAACGCAATATGGAGTTATGAGTTTTTGTTATCCTGTTTAAATAATTATAAAAATAATTTATTAAGTTGTAGATATGTTAACAAATAACAATCACCATTTTATAGGGACTAAACATTACTCAGAGGGGAGAGATAGTACTTTTGGATACGATCAAAATGTAACTTCATTCATAAATGGAAAGCTAGCTAGAACATTTTTTTCCAGAGATATAACAGTTTCAAACATAGTATCTTACATACAAAATCTACTAGATAATTCTCTCCAAGTAATATCTAGTTTATGCATTCCTAATAATCCTACAAAAGTAAGTTAATACGTTTTTCTTAAATGTTCTTATTCATTATGTTCACTACTTTGTGTTATTTTTTACTTTGTATATCTATCGATCAAGGCCTACGAAAAAGTTATAATTGGATACTTTAAAAATAAAAACTCACCTGATTATCAATGTTTTAAGAAATTATCAATGATTTTTATGGGTGATTGTCAGTTTTATGCTGGATTTGGGTAAATTTCTATTTTTAGTGTTTCATAGTTAATAACTAATAACTTTATTAATATATATACATTTTTGTTAACAGAGAAGAATATTGTTCTAAGTATCCCGATAGTGATCATAACAAATCATTAATTATATTCAAAATCTCTAACCAACCATCTCCAGAATTTGAACAAGAAATATTTCGTGGCGATTCATTAGATTTCGAACAATTTTATGATTGGGTAAACAAAAATGTGTTATATTCAACGAGTGAAATTACATTTGATAACGCCGAAGAGATACAAAAAGATCGTCAAATTTATCTTATTCTGTTTTATAATCCCGACGATCTCAAACCAGTTAAAAGGTTCAAGGATAAAATTAAAACGGATTTAAAAGAATATTGCAGTAATTATTGTTCTATACTGATGGAATTTTTATATTGACGACTTTAGTTACCGTACCAATTCGTTTTATTAATATTTCAGAACGAATTAATTTTCTGACAGCAAATGGTTCAACATTTTCTAAAAAGTTGCAAGAAATTGAAAAATGTCAAACTGATTTACCATTTCTACTCTTGGTTCAGTGTGGTGCTATCTATCAGTTTCCAGAAAATTATGATGTCAACATGATGTTGTCATATCAGCACCTGCAAATATTAATCAAAAATTTTTTTGCAAGTAAAAATTATCACAATTACAGGTATTATTATGAGAAAGAACGCGATAAAAGTGACTATATACACCCTGTTTATCGATTTAATTTATTTTGTGAATTTTCCAACAAACCAGTGAAAATTAATAGAAAACATATTCCAGACAGTGCCGATAACAATTTTTGTGTTAGCTTATTTGATGAGTAAAATACTAAAATGTATCAGTATGTAAGATATCTATAAAGTAATTTTAACAGAATATGAAAATATAATAACGAAGCCACATATTTATTTATGACCATAATAAAATCATATAATATATATGCTAATAGATACATAAATGTGCAAAAAAAAACTTTCATTAATTGTTTATTAATAATAAACATATAGCACATATTTATTTATTTATTTATTTCAAATATACGGACAATACGTCCTTTTACAATATTACAATATGGTAGTGTATAGTGTAATTACAAAATAATTTTACGGATATTTAGTGGGTACAAAAAAGATTTTGATCTTGAATTAATAATTAAATAGTGTATAGAGCTCAAGGATTGCTAATTAAAGTCGAAAACAAATGTATTACCCACTGGTCATTAAAAGATTGGCAAGGGCTGTTCAGGATATAGTTTCTACTAGAATTCATTTGGTAAAATGGTTTAGGATCTCGGGTATTAAATGGATTTATTTTGAATTGAATGAGGGTAAGGAGTTCAGAGCAATCATTATAACCCAATATTAAGTTGCGTATGAATTTTGATACTAAAAGTGAACGCCTGTCATTAAAGTTTGACAAGTTCAAGAAATTAAGAACATTTTGATATGACCCATGGAGTGGACTAGGAATATTAAATTTAAAGGAGATAAACGGTACAAAATTATTATGAACTGACTCGATAGATTTGTTTTGTTTTTCTGTATGATTATATAATTTTAGATTCTGGGCGGAGCTATGAATGTAATGATTTTACAATGATGTGTATTTTTTATGTCTGTCATCACCTTTTGGGGTATTAAAAGTCGGGTTTTGGGGGGGTTGGGGTGGGGAGATGAATTGAAATTTCGGGGGTGTTGGGGGTGTGGAGTTGAGCTCCATTTCTTGCGCACCCACCGGACTCTACCTCTTTTACGCCTTGAATTCTGATGGCCCGAGCCAAGATGCTGATAGTCGGCTGACCATCGATTCCGCAGTACTTCACGTCATCACTAGTGTATTTGACGACGTCACAACAACTGTCATCCCGTGCAACACTTTTGCTGCTCACGGTCCGTCACAGTCGACAAGACAAGTATCAATCGCTCCCGCGGTGTTCTCCACCAATTACCACTTACCGCCCACGAGAATGTACGAGTATATCGAGGTGATAAGTCATCAGTGGCCATATACTTTAAATTTAATATCATCTGTTCACCAAAATATGTCATCGAATTTTTTTTTTCATTAATGTTAATTACTTAATAGTTAATATTACAGTAAATATTTTATAAATTAAAAAATATAGCTATATTTATCTATTTAAATTAATACATACAATGTTTATTAGTCATTGTATGTCGTAGATAAAGTAAATGTGTTAAATATTATTTCTTTGTCAATTTCATTAGCCGAATCTCTACCGTTTTTGAAAACTTCTCTGCCATTATTTTATTCTATACACGGTGAAAAAATTACGTTCACATGTTCCTGAAAGTTGATATAATTTGAATAGTTAATGAAAGATTTAGAAAATTGAGCCAAAAACCTAAAGAAAATTGGTCGTGTTTAAAATGTAAAAGTATCATTGCAATAAATGAAACACCTATTAGTATTACCCCATCAAAAAAAAACACGAGTACATTACTGGCTCAAACAAGATTCTTAAATATTTAACTGATCAGATATAGTATTGAGTATTGAGTAATAAATTTGATGAATTTACAAATACAATTCTGATTTGGTATTAGCAGTAAAAGAAATAAAAATTGAAAATTAAAAGAACAAAATCTAAAATTGGGAAATGAATTAATCATAGTAAATAAACTTATCAATATCTTAGAACAGGAGCAATTTGGGAAACTTGTTGAAATAATTGCCAATTGGTGTTCCTAAACAAGAAAATGAAAACTGCAAAAATAGTGGAAACTATTACGTCAACACTGGGTGTTCATATACCGTTGTTCATATACCGTGTAAGAACTAAATATGGGAACAATGAGCCTGACAAAATAGTGGGAGAAATGAAGTAAAACGAAGATAAAACATCGTTTATTGATCTAGCAAAGAATAAAATGTTAACTGTGGATAGTATCTACTATAAATGTCAACTGGGAAAGTCATGGTATTTTTATCAATAACTATGTAACTCAATCGAACGAAAATATTTTTTATAAAACTTGAATGTTTGCCTGAAAAGTTTACAAGTTAAGTGGCTTAAAAACAGTAGGTTATTCAAAAAAATTCAATTGATTATGAATATTTAGATATGTTATTTGTTATTTACTTGTGTTGTGGTTTTAAACCGTATAATAATATTTACACAAAGACTTCTCTAAATTCAAGACATTCGAATTTAGACTAAGTTTTTGTTAAAAATATTGAATTAATAACTAGTTTGACGCTAATCGCAATGACTATTGCTGATCATTCCAATAGTTAAACATAATAAATATATATACTAATATAAACTGGAAACGAATGACTTTATAGTAAATATTTTAATGAATGAACTATTTACACATTTTTACAACAGTGATAATTTAAATAATGTCGTAGTATATTTTATGACTAACTAAAAAATGCTATTTCTTCGGGAACTGTTTATTAAAAAATATAAGTTTTAAGGATAAAATAATGGATGACTGCATGGGCTACTGTGCTCGGCACTGCAAAATGAAGAATCTCATTAAAAACTAAAAAATTACCATTCAATAACAAAGAACTAAATTACTATATCAACTACAGAAATAATTTAACAAAAATCTTTAAACTCACCAAAATTTTTTTTTTTTTAATTAAATTTAATAAAGTTTCATTAAATCCAAAATTGACATGGAAATTAGTTGCAGAAATTACAAATACCGAATAATCTATCGCAGTAAATAAAATCTATAATAGTAGATATTAAGGTCACAAGTGACATAATAGATAAACCACATGTTGTCAATAGTAATTAACTTTACAATAAAATGTATCGAGTCCATACACGAGAATGGTCACCATCGGGTGTAATAATTTGATACATCAGGAGGTAACGATTTTTGGGTATGTAACCGAGCAGAAACTTAAGGTGTATGAATTACGTCCTTCAAAATAGATTTTAATTAATTATTATGAGTGTTACTTTAAAGTGAATACATTTTTCGATTAATTAGATAGTTATCGAGGTTATGTGAAACCATACGCAAACACAAAAGTAGTGTATGTATTTTATGGATTTCGTTCATTATAATATAATCATCATAAACTATAGAATTACCATGTTTTAATTTTTTGATCATGTTTAAGAATGCATCAAATCGAATTTTAGTACATTGCCTACCAAGGCGGGTGGCTGTCAGCTAAGTTACACTTAAAGCCGCTCATCGACATGTACACAATCAAAATAATTAATAAAATCAAAATTAAACATATTATTCATAATGTAGAGTGTGCACCTAGTGGGGTCCGAATCCGTCAGATAGCCTATCTGATAATACCTATATACTGCTCACATCATCACAATCGAGTCTCATATAGAGTTGGCATTTTTAAAGGGCAACGAAGTGTAAGGGATCAGCTAGGAAAGATATAATTATGATATAATAGATCTTTGTTTCGACACGACACTACGACAGTTAATTAATAATTTGTCTACTGACGATCGTAGCAACGGCTGCAACCGCTATATGTATGACGTAGGAATACTTGCCGAAATTATAAACAACTAACAAACATAACATTTTTATTAACTTAAGAGTTGTATGGAAAACATCGAATAGCTCAATTATATAAATTGAGTTATCGAAAAATAATAATACATTTCTTAACAATTTGCAATAAACGTGTTTAACTATACAAATTTTAATTATAACTATAGTATCATTTTTAATAACAATATGTGTACACAATCATTAGAATCATTTGTAAATATAATTATTAATATTATTATTATTTTTGAAAGGATTTTTCAAAATTAGATCTCCATGGGGATAAAAGGGGGTTTTTTATGGAGCTATATAATACACGGGCAACACCGTGACGGGATAGTTAGTATATCATATAACAATTGCATTTAAGTTTTAACCAGTACCTACTTATTTTGTAACTTCTACTCTCATTTAGTAATTTTTTGTTAGGTAAAAATTGCCATCGACTCATAAATAGCCTGCAAAATAGATGTATGATTAATTTAATAAGGTTGCATCAAGTCCAAAATTGACATGGAAATTAGTTAGAGAAATTACAAATGCAAAAGTAAATTTACCGAAATAAATAAAATCTATATTAGTATACTATAGTATTCCCTATAGGGAACAAGGTCACAAGTGACATTATAGATAAACCACAAATTATCCAAATTATTTCAACCTATTTTTCACTGGAATAGGAAAAAATACATAATACATTAGAAAATAACATTAAAATTAATGATGATGATAACTTAAGGATAATATGAGAGACTTCTCATTTGATAATATCTTTAATCAAACAATTTCAGAATCAGAATTTTCAAAAATAATTGGCAATCTTGCTGATGAAACAGCCGCTGGATTCGATACAGTAACGGTAAAACTAATAAAATATATTGTATCAATTATTATAGGATCTCTAACATACTTATTTAACTTAAGTATTGAAAAATGTACCTTTCCTGATAAATTTAATATTGTAGTAGTAATTACTTTACATAAAGGTGGAGACACAACCATGGCATGCACCAAGGTTAGGTACTACTTACTAACAATAATTCTTTATTTAAACAGTTGCTGACCAAGATTGACCTATTGCAGGGAAGTCGAAACCACCTTCCATATGGATACAGTCTTATGATCATTGATCAAGAAACACAAGCCACAATTAACTTTAAGCTGGAGTGTATCTAGTGCACACACGAGAATGGTTGCCCTCAGGTGTAATAAATTTGATTCATCAGGAGGCAACGATTTTCGGGTGTACATTCTAGCAGAAAGTTCAGCTGCGTAAATTAAATACTTCAAAATAGATTTTAATTAATTATTATGAGTTATGACTGTCAATTTAAAGTGAATACATTTTTCGATTAATTAGATAATTATCGAGGTTATGTGAAACCATACGCAAACACCAAATTAGTTTATGATACATATAAATTTCATTCATTTTATAATCACCATAAACTATAGAATTATCATGCTTAATATTTGTTATAATGTTTGTACCGACCATTTATAACCACTGAGATACAAAACAATTAAATCTACTCAGTGTCATAAGCATAACTAGGGATTTATATGTATAAAATGCATTTAATATTTTAACGCAGTATAGTTACCAGTATAGAAGTTTTTTCTTTTGAAAACTCACTTTCTACTTTTTTTTCTTTTAAAAGATTACTTATATCGACTATTTTTTTTTATTTCACAAAAGTACATACACAATAAATCAAGCATATAAGATAATGGTTACATAACATGGATTTCTTAAGTAAGAAGCCACCCAATAGTGGCATTTAGCTTGGTGTTTAATTTAGGGTAATTGAGGAAAGATATTTAAATTAAATGATCACGACAACAATTCCTTTTGAGTCTATGTTGTGGATCTCCAGGTAGTAGGAACGTGTGTAGCTCTTTTATTCGTGGATTAGGGTGATTTTCCAATCTGTCAAGAAAACGCTAATTTGTGGCCAAATATTAGGATAATGAAATTTGGCTCAATTATCGCCCTCATACTATTAACAATAGAAAATTAAATATAAATTGCATTTTTACGTCTTATCACCGCCCTTTTCCACCAATTTAATAAAAGGTTTGATTTCTGTTTTCACCATAATATCTGCTTTGTAATATTATTATAAGTACTTAGGTTCCACATATTTGGAAGACATTTTGTATTAACATGTAATTATATAAAGTAAGCTTATAATAGATAATAAGTATTTAGTATACAAATTTATAAGATATTATGCTTAATGTTGTATTAAAAAAAACTGATTATTTTTAAGTTGTATTTAAAATTTAAATTTTAACTTGAAATTGTTTCACATCGTTTGTACAACAATGTTTTATATTGAAATATGTAATAATAATGAACTCAAACACAAAATAGTTACTATCTATGCATAGGTAATAGGTATAATAACTAATAGATCCATAATATTTTTTCTGTTTGTTCAGCATTTATAGTTTCTGTGAAAATAACAATTATTCATATTAAAAAAAAAAATTCAAGTATAAAATATATTATTGTAATATATTATGTGAAAATTGTGTACAACATGTGTTAATTTAAAAAAATTAATTTTCATGATTTCCATTTTAGTTGTTTTGTAATATTTTGATCATATGTATAGCATTTAAATTAGCGGAAACGGAAATCAAACCTTTTGTATACATATTGACGGAAAACAGCCATTTATAATTTTGGCGGAAACTGGTAATTACCAAGCTAGCAAAGCGTTAAGTCGCATACATAGGTACAGGGTGTAATAGACAGAACTGACTAATGCAATACATTTTGGTATAATCAACATTTTGATTTTTTTTTTTATAAACAATTTGTTGTCACTTGCATTACATGTATAGTATAAGAAAATTATTTTTATTTTTAATACTGATTATAAACATTTTTAGATTTAACTAAATGTTTTTTATTTAAGTTCAAAATAGTCAAATTGTGAATCTGAGAACAATTTTGATGATAAAAACATTTATCTAAGTCAAGTATAGTTTATTTTTTAGAATTTTTTAAAATATCAATATTTTTTGATTACATTCACTTGGAACGTAGGTGATAACTTTTTTCAAAGTATAATTTTAGGAAATTTGCTGACATGAGCATATTTCTTAAATCATTTATTCATATAATGTTTAAAAATGTTGTCCTACGTCATGTCTATATGTTACACCCTGTATATATGTACCTATAATGATTAATGGTAATAAAAACGTTCCCGTTCACACTGTAGGTAGGCATTACTTAATTTAACAAAACAAATTGTTTATTGATGCCATTTGACATTATATAATATTATTATACATATGTATAAGAAAATTTAAAACTTTATACATCCGTGCTCGGGATCGATATTAGCGAGTCTCACAGCTTTATAATCCAGTGGCACCTTTTGAATTTTAATAAGGTTCCAACATTTTCGCAGGCTAAATTTTATTCATCATAGTAAATATATGTTTTTGATGTATGTCTAGGGTTGAAGATTTACTGATGGTTACCCCTCGTATATTGTTATATCTTATATTTTAATGAATTAAAGGAATTGGAATTTGGAAATAACTTTTGACATATAATTGCGCATAAATAACATACCAAATATATCTACAATACTACCAATAGTATACATTTGGTACCTCCGCACATATTATAGGTATTGTACTAGGTATACGTATTACAGTTTTCATAGTAATATATTTTACCTCTTTTACGTTTTGGCTGTCCGTCTATTATTATTATTATTTATTCAATTTATAGGTACCTATGAGGCTATGATAATGGCGGTGGCGGAGGCGTGGCAAAAAATAGTTCCTATTGGAACTTGTATGTATGTACTTACCTGTTTATCATTAATTTAATAGGTATCGGCAGGCCGGTGATATTTAATGAAAAAAAAAACAAATTGTTTAAGAACGGATACCCCCTCCCACAGCTATTCAAATCATATTGTATACAATTTTATTTGAAAATGTCTAAAGTTCAGCGTTAGTGCGTTACTTAATATTTTGTTGGTATGTGTCATACACATATTCCTAGGTAAACAGGCTAGCATGTATAATTATAATTTATACTGTTATAATTATAACTAGTAAGTAGTCAAGTAGACAGTACCTATATGAACGCGGGGTAAGTCGGGGAGCTGTGTATGAATATTTGTCATGATTTTGTCTGCAAACGATGGCTACGCCGCGGAAGCAATGCGAAAGCAGATCCCGCGGCGTCGTCGGTTAAAAACTGAAAAAAAAAGAAAGTAAACAGTACCTACCTATCTATAACCTACGGATCACGACTGAGTTATCTGTCGATAAGAACGTCGAGAGCCTATAATAACTGGGCACGTGTCTACCACGAAAGACGAAAATCGGTGGTGCCGATGTGGCCACCGTTTAATCTTAAAGGAATGAAGATAGACATATGCTGTACAATATAGGTAGGTGCAACTTTAAATCGTTAACGTGTGTTTTCACGAGTACATCAACCAAACACTTCGTAGGCGAATACCTAAACGGTAACATCCGTCACATAGGTGCAGCCTGAAGTCCAGGAACACGTAGAAATTTTTTTTTGCCGCCTGACGATTATTGTTAGTAATAATATCGCAGATTATATTTAACTATATTCAATTTAATATAATCTATCTATAATATGTTTATTTAAAATTAATAAGCGTAGACAATGAGTAAAATCGAAGTACAGGAGTGGAGGGGTGGCGAATGACTTGATTTCGTTAGGTTAGGTTAGCTGATATGTATAATGGTTCATTAAATCATTAAGTGTATAATTATAATTCACAATGTTATTATCCAGGGTTGTGATAAAGAACTTTATTTTGCACACAATTAATTAATTTAATTAAACCTCTTTACAACTACAACTGTAATTATAGATAACTTAATTCGTGCTATCAGTCTTTAGAGTATCAGTCATTCCGATTGTCTCATTTTGTTCTCCACGGTTTCGTTATCAGTCTCATGGAACAAATCGACGTATCGTAATCAGCGAACATTCGCCGGATGACGTCGTAATGGTTTTTGACGTTTTTGTGATATCTTCAAATTTTGTCCCTATAGGTAAATGTGAAATCGCTAAACATATTATTCACATATTCACCGTTCGTAGCGCATTTAAATTTTAAATAGTTCACCGTCGAAGAAAAGATTCGTTGTCGTTAACTGTCCACGAAAAAATACGGTTTTTTCTCTTGCAAAAGAAATAAAGGTTTAGTATTTGGTTCCTCTTCCCACCAGCTATTCATACCCTAATGTTACCTCAAGCATAGTTTTCAAAATACCATGAATCAAAATTACTGGAAGATATTCGCTAATAAATTGTTCCTGTTGTTTTTTTCTTTTGTGAGTATAGTGACAAAGTCGTATGTTTATTGTTTGATCTATGTATTACATTGTCTAACAGATTGTTGCTTTTAGGCCTATCTGTTCTACAATCCAGTAACTGGCAATGCTGTAAAACTCAACAGCCAAAATGTTGACATGACATTAGGTAATTATTAAAAAAATATTTGTTTTAATTCTTTGCATATTTGATAAAACATTTGTAGAAAAAATAATAACTCTGTATGCCTTAACTATTGTTTCGGGTAGGCGTATTTGTTTCTTTATTATAATCATACCTAGCTCTTATGATATTTTTATTTTTCAGTGGTTCTACATTCGCTGTGAAATGTTTCTTCTATAGTATACACTTACAGGAGGCAAACTCAAAATGAACAACCCTATTTTTCCTTAAAATAATTTTTGCTTTCATTTAAACATTCTATATTTTCATAAAATATGATGTTGTTCATTCTGTTTTTATCTCTAAAATGAGAGTTCTTCTACTGTTTAAACTTGTCTTTCATATATAGTAAAATACTATCTAAACTGCCTAATGTATTTTAGTAATTTATAAAAATTTTATAAATATAAATTTTTTTTTGTTTTAGCATCCAATGAGTTAGTTATAATAAATTTCTATGCCGATTGGTGTCGGTTTAGTGGCATTCTTACTCCAATCTTTGAAGAAGCTGCTGCAAAAGTTTCTGAACTTTATCCAGAGCCCGGTAAAGTTGTGTTGGGGAAAGTAGACTGTGATAGTGAAAGTAAGTAAACATATTTTTTTATTTTCAAATTTCAAATTTTAAGTTCCTCTAACTTTGGATCTGACCTAACTTATTTAAAACAAAATATTTTTATACTTAAATAAAATGGTTTTAGTTGTATATAATTTGGATTGAATTCTGATGATAACATTTTTAACAACAATGTTAACAATAATAATACTGATATACTTATACAATATTTAAATTTGAATTTGTGATACTACTTTTATTTTATAGGTATTAGAAAACCGCATAAAGAATAATCAATTAATTTCTCGTATTTTAAAATTAGTTATAATTTTTTATTTAATGGTTCCTAAAAATATATCTGATTCTTGGTACCTATAAACTATTTTTTTTTTTTTGTGGGGGACAAGAAAACTTAATTTTTATAAATGTTATATACTGTTTTCTCTTAACGATTTTACTATAACTTACTATCAAGAATATAGTAAGTTATATAACTAAATATATGCGCATATTTAAATATACATAATACATAGTATTATTAAGCATTATGTTTATTATTATCTGCTAAGTATAAATTGTCTCTTATTGTGTGCAATAGTGCATAATTCAAGATAACCTAAAAGCCTTTATTTTATCCTAAACATAATATGTTTCAGAAGCTTTGAATATAATTAAGGTACTTAATGTAATAATGCAATTAGCATTTCTTATTCATTTGAACCTATCCCTTTTTATACTACAATTATTTACATTCAAATTTAAAACTAAATAGAAAATACAATTTTAAATAAATAAAAATATTAAAAATGTAGGTACTGTATGATTACATATCATATAAAATATGCTTAATATTTTAAACATTGTATAAACTTCTATTTAAAAATGTTTGATTAAAATATAAAATGTCCTTAGTATATATTATTATCAATTCTTAATAAGTATTCATTCTTAAATGGTTACATTTTAATATGTATTATGATTAATTATATTTGTTATATTTATTTTAATGTAATACATTTAACTAGACTCTAGTTACTAGAGCTAAAAACACTTAAAAAATTAATATGAGTGCTTAGTTATGCTTGTAGTTTAAAACCATTGTAGTAAGTACCTTGTTAAGATTATAATGATGCTTATGAAATGTCCAACTAATTAAAAAATTTTATTGGCTTATTATTATAAATTCAAATAAGTTACAACACAAATATTCTGTTATAATTTGAATTTTAAATTCAAACTTTAGATTTCTTTTAAGTTTATTTATACATTTATAACAAATGTATATTTTTTTCCTTGCACGGTTCACATTCCATTTATAAACATATTATGTACCCACAGATAGTGATTAATTTTAAAAGGCTTATAAGTTTAATTGACTTCGAGACTAATACAGAAAATGGTAAAAGAATAAATTAAGACTTTAAAAAAAAAACTTAAGTGCAAGAATATTAGTGTTTTTTAAATTCGAATAAGCTATTTAAGTTTTAGTATATTATGTTAATACTTCATATTTTCACATTTTATTTATCATTTCACATTTATTATATGAATATTGAATATACAAGAGGAAAAGCTTAGCTTAGCTAATTAATTAAACCCCAGAAGTTCAAATTAACTAAAATTGTTGTTGATAAAATAGTTTAAGTTATAGTTAAGTTTTTTATAATTTTTGTTTGTATAATTGTATGTAGCACATTTAAATAATGTAGTAATTACATTAGCATCATAATATAATACAACTACACATATGGTAGTTTTAAAATTATTGTATGCTCAGCTGTACCAAGGCCAATATTATAATACATAGTGTAAAATATAGAGTAGGTATAGGCTATAGGCTCTAAATTATTACAACAATAAAATAATGTAATACAAATACAATCACAGCTGTCAATAACTTTTATACTTATACCAAAATAATTTTTTTCAGCTTCCATTGCATCTAGATTTCAAATTACTAAATATCCTACTATAAAAGTATTAATAAATGGACAACCAGCTAAAAGAGAATATAGGGGTAAGCGATCAGTTGAAGCTTTTGTGTCTTTTGTACAAAAACAGCTTGAAGATCCCATACAAGAAGTCTCCAGCTTGTTTGCCGCGGCCGATGTAAGTTGAACGATACCCATTCATAAAAGTATCTACTTTTTTTTTTTGTTTTTTTTTTTTTACTTAAATTATTGTCTCTAGGTGAAGTCAAGAGTTGTAATTGGATACTTTGAAAACAAAGATTCTCAAGAATACCAAATATTTAGAAAAGTGGCAACAAATCTCAAGGATGATTGTCTTTTTTATGCTGGAGTTGGGTAATTATTATTATTAATCTGTTTTGTATTTTAATATCAACAATGCAATTAGAACTTTTTAACTTCTAGTGAACCATTCCGTGCCATGCATCCGCCCAATGAAACAATAATAGAATTCAGACCTGACCGGGCGTCTCCCAAATCTGAACATCATACTTTCAGAGGAAATTCAGCTGATTATGATTCGCTAAATATATGGGCAACAGACAATTGCTTACCATTAGTACGTGAAATAACGTTTGAGAATGCTGAAGAAATCACAGAAGAAGGATTACCATTCTTACTATTTTTCTATCATCCTGATGATATGGAGTCCATCAAGCTGTTTAAAGAAATTGTTGGCACTTATTTAATACAAGAAAAACGTTAGTGTTATCAATTATAATTGTAAACAATGTGGGTTAACTTTAATTTGTTATTGTTTCAGAACGCGTAAACTTCTTGACTGCCGATGGTGTCAAGTTTGCACATCCATTACAGCATCTGGGGAAACGACATACCGATTTACCTGTAATTGTCATTGACAGTTTCAAGCACATGTATCAATTCCCAGCTAAAAGCGATTACAAAAATCATGAGCATCTAAAAACATTCATCGATGATCTATACTCCGGTAAATTACATAGAGAATATCATTTGGGCCCCCAAGAAATTTCTGCCATAGAAGTAATCCATGGTCATAACCAACCTGCTGAACAGACGATGCCACCTGAATCTACTTTTAAGAAACTGGCACCTTCTAAAAATCGTTACACATTATTAAAAGAAGAATTATAGCTTAATGATACTATGTGGCGTATCGAACTATAACTGCCCAACATAGTTTTAACTATTAAGTTATTGAATTTATTTCCCATGTGAATCATTTTATTTTATTTTTTTCATCTTTTAAAATTTACCATTTACTTTATTATTATTGTTTTTCCCTCAAATTTTTTGTCCGTATCTCATACCGATTGTTTCATTTTTATCATATTGTAATATTTTGATTATCATCATAAGGTGCTGGTATTCATTTTAATTATGTTATTATGTGTACATAATTGATTAACTTTTTAAGTGTCGTTCTATTCTTAGGATAATATCTGTTATTTTGCCATCTCAATGCCTATGCACAATCAGTGATTAAGATAATAACACTGTTATACTAAATTAGATATTGGCCTATATTTTGTTAAAGTAAGTTTTTTGAAATTTTTGAGAGCTTTAAAATATGACTTTGAATACTCATTTTGTATTATATTAAATGTTATGTATTGTATGCTCAGAGAGAAAAAATTATGTTAAAATAATTTTTACATAATACTGGTTTGGTATAACAAAAGTGTATTAATTTGGCAGAACTGATAAAACTAGATTTGATTAATGAACTGTGGTTAAAACAAATTCAATTTATCAATTTTAAGAAATTAAAATTAAATTTATGTCCCAGTCTAGAAAAGTTTTAATTAAGTGCTAGTACTTGTAATAACTTAATATGATAAACAATTGTATTCTAGACGCATATTTATGTATGTAATATATATATTTTAATATGATAATAATTGAAAGCTAATGTATTATACCCGAGTTGCAGCTTGCAGCACATCTCTATTTTGATAATCATTGATTTATATTTATATATGTATGCAAGGCGAATCACAGGGCGTGTATGCTAGGTGTATCGTCTATATATCTCTTACATAAATACACGCATATTATTATGAAGACTAAAACTCGCTGTTTAACATGATTATTGTAAAATAATGATCTTAAACTTTTAACTGATAATTAATTTTTTATACCTTTGTAAAATACTTTTGTTTTACAGTTTTTATTTTCAATACAAAGTCATCAAAATAAAATATATAGTATTATATTATGAAATTTTTTTTTCCGATTCATTTTATTTTCTGACTATCAAATAATACTTTTTCCTTCTGTACCATTTGGTTTTTACTCTTCAATGTATCATTGTATGTCCATAAAAATAGCCAATCACTGGAAACTTAGTGACATGTTTATAGTGCATTATCATTGGAACCTAGGTTCAAACTGTTGTTCATGGACCTTTTTATATCATAATACATAATAATATGTAACTTTTAGTTGCCATTTGTCAGGAAGATACTTCCAGCTAGTGATTTATTACTTAAACATTGTGGGTATATCATCTTTTTCGTATACAGGTAGTAGACCTAACCATGGTAAAGAATAAACCTTATAAAGTAAAAAGAACATTTTTCTTTAAGCGTTTATTAAAATTAACTAGATAAATGTATAGTTTACAATCTCAGAAGATCGTTTTTGGATAAGCCTTGAAGTATTAAAAAAAAAAAAATAATGCAAATTGTATTTACACTAGATTTTTACAAGACAAATTTGAATTATCAGGTTTGTATTGCTTCTAGCTTCAGCATAGTTATTGAAGTAATTCAATAGTAATAAACACACAGTGGCATACAAATGGTGTGAGGAGGTGTTCTCTGATAAATCCCCCTCCCCGCCCACAAGGATGACAAAAAAATACTGTTTTGAAATGGTTAGAATGAAAAATATATTCGTCATGAAGAATGTAATGTGTGTATAAAATATAGTACTTATTTGTACAAGTACAGGGTCCGTCAGAACAAACGCATGTTTTTAAAGTTATTAATACTAATAATACTTCAAGTGGGGAAATCTAATCGGTGTGAGAGACGGCTGGTTGTAAAGCTGATAACGTGCAGTTTTAGTTGTCATCATGGTGTGCAGTGTGCAACAACGAGTGTTCGCAGTATGGCGGTACTTCGAAAATGGTGAATCTATCATTCAAACACAGCGAGATATTCGAACTAACTTTGATATTCCGCGTCATGGAACGATTCCTGACCGTAATACCATTTTGAGATGGGTTACAGCGTTCAACACATTAGGTACGGTGTTGATGAAAAGAACTGACGGACGAAATCGGGCTATTAGAACACCCGAAAACGTGGACAGAGTAAGGTTGGATACATTACGGAGCCCCAACCGTTCTGTCCATTTGCGCGCCGTTGCTCTTGGGATCAACGAATCAACTGTACGTCGAATTTTAAAAATTGATTTAGCGTTTCATCCCTATAAAATCCAAGTTTGCCATCAATTATTGGCCGGTGATTACCAACAGCGTATTAATTTTTCTCACCTCATGATTGAAATTATTGACAATAATGACAACATGGTTTTGTTCATGAGTGACGAGGCTCATTTCCACTTAAATGGTTATGTGAATAAGCAAAATTGTCGCTACTGGTCCCCAGTAAATCCACAACAGTTGCATGAGGAACCTCTGCATATTCCAAAAGTCACAGTTTGGTGTGCAATAGGTGCAACGCAAATTATTGGCCCTTATTTTTTCGAGGACAACGGACAAACCACCACTGTAAATTCGGAACGTTGCATCGAAATGCTGACCCAATTTTTTTTTTCTGAGCTTCAACGACGACTTGTCAGTATTAGAAAAGTGTGGTTTCAACAAGACGGGGCAACATCACACACAGCTCGTGCCTCAATGGAGGTTCTTCGCCAAAAATTCCCCGGACGTCTCATTTCACGCTTTGGTGACGTTCCGTGGCCCCATCGCTCCCCTGACTTGTCATTGTGTGATTTTTTTTTGTGGGGTCACTTAAAATCAAAAGTCTATCAATACAAGCCACAAACCCTAGATGAATTGAAGGACGAGATCACACGAGTTGTGGGTGAAGTTCCGGGACAGATGCTGACCAACGCGATGGACTCGTTTCGGGAGCGCCTGCATTCCTGCATTGCGGCTCAAGGACACCATATGACTGACATTATTTTTAAAACCTAAATTTTGTTACAGTAAAAAAAATTGCATATGTTTCTACATTTTTTGATGAAATAAAAATTATTTAACAGAAATTACTTTTAGCGTAGTATTATTTCGAAAAACATGCGTTTGTTCTGACGGACCCTGTACGTATACAATTTTGTCTTAAAATCTTAAGAGGACGGACGCCACACCTGCATGGGTTGTCTCGGTCTTAAAAACATACAACTTGGCAAATTTTACTTTCACAATAATGGCTATGATTAATTATAGATAAATAATTTCTAAAATTAGAGTAAAATGATCTCTTATAAAATTTAAAGGTAAGATAAATATCTAGGGCATCCATCAAGCTTTATTTTAAATGTATAGCGAGTTATGAGTATTTAAGCATTGTAAATTGTTTTGTACATCTTAAAATACTCATGGCTAAATGTATAATTTGCCATGAGCTGTGTTACCCTGGCACCCCAAGGTCGAAATTTCGACTTGAAAACCGATCGGTATTATGTAATCTTTTATGTAACAATTTGTAACCACAAAAAAAAATTTTGTAACCTAACTGGTGCCCCGGAAAACCACGATCCAAATTCCGGGTGCCAGGGTAACGTTACCCCAGCACCCGAAACATTAAATAATTAAAATTTCGACTTGAAAACCGATCGGTATTATGTAATCTTTTATGTAACAATTTGTAACCACAAAAAAAAAGTTGTAACCAACCTGATGCTCCGGAAAACTTCGGGGTGAAAAATTCCGGGTGTCATATTTATTATGTTAAAAATCTTCTTAGAAAGTTATTATAATGTAAGTTCCGATTACTTCCGAATGCTCAAAAATATTCTAGATATTAGAGCTCTTCAAGTTATCTATTTAACTCGCTTGTTCAATCAGTTTTCTCTTACTGTGGTTCAGTATTCGGATTTACATACTCCACACATATTTATGTTATATATCCATAGGCACAATATCAATCAAGAAAAAATATCCCTTCAACTTACAATACTAACAATAATTTCATAAGCAAGAATTATAATAATAATGATTTATATGACAAAGGTAATGATGATAACGAAAAAGACGACAATGGTGAATTAAATAATAAGTTTTGTAATGATAATAATGACGGATATGAAAATGATGACTGTGATGATGAAGTTAATGATAATAATGACGAATATAACAAAGATAATGATGATATTGACGAAGATGACAATGGTGAACTAAATAATGAATATTGTAATGACAACATTGACGAATATGAAAATGATGACTGCGATGATGAAGTTTATAATAAAGGCAGTGATAACGGCAAAAAAACAAACGAAGAGGATGCTCTTACTTGCTTACCATGTAGAGACGGTAATTTTCCAAGTGGTACACACAGATGTGTTTATTGTAGTAAAGCAATGCATTTATTTGGCTGTTCAGTAAAAAATCCATTAAGCGAAAAAGGTTTTGGTGAATCACGGATTTGTCTAACATGTGATGGTAAAAATAAAGAGTCCATGGCAAATGAGATATGGATGAAAAAAAAACCAGTGACAAATTTTCGATCATCCAAATCATACCTTGTTGCTCAGCCAGGATTTAATCATTTAAATTTGAATTTTAAATCTCAAGAAAATATTGCAGCATTTCTGAAAAATAGTAATATGTTTCAGAATAAACCTCTCAATGTTAAAGGAATAGGCAAGGTAATCTTGAGTAATAGTTGTTCTCCAGATTCATTGTTGACTATCCTAGCATGTGCTGCTGCAGATAGTGACATATTCAACAGATTCCTATCAGAAAAGTAAAAAAAAAATAAAACTGCGCAATTTTTGATACAAATGATAAAAAATAAAAGTGGAAAAAAATGTATAATGAGCGTATTAGATTACTAGCTCCACACTATGAATTAAATCATAATCATATTTTGAGCGATATTAAATTAATGAATGCAATGGATACTATTTCAACAACAGCCAACAAGTTATTAAAAGGTATTCCATCATACATTAAAATTAACCGCTGTTCAGATCTTCTCTGTACAGAATTTTCTTTAGACCATAGCTATGAAGTACTATCATTGACGGCTTATGAGGGAAAGATTAACATTCAAGAAAACATAAATAATTATTTCTTAAACAAGGAGTAGATTAAGTGTCAAAGCTGTATAAGTGAAAGGGTTATATCCGTCAGCATGAAAAGCCATTTGTTAATAGAATTATAGAACTACTATCATTACCTACAGGTACTTAATATATTTTAAATAATGATAAAGAAAAGCAATTCATTTATATTTAAAAAAAATTGTTATGTTTATAATATGTATATAATATTATTGTTATAATATGTCCTCAGATCTAGGAGCGTCAGCGAGTATATCCAACATGAGTGATATAGGAGATATCCAAAACAATTATGCTGGAGAAGTTCAATTGTATTTAGATGATATTTAAAAGACAATAACAATAAACGATGTCATTTATTTCTTAAGAGGTGCTATAGGATTTTGTGGTCAAGACCGGTGGGACTTAAGAGTGACAACAGGACACTATAAAGCGTTCGCATATAGATCAAATGACCAATGGGAAGTTTATGATGACCTCAGAGATTTAATATCATTAGCTACAATAAAAAAAGAAAATATTGAAATGTTATTGTATACAAAATAAATTGTAAAAATATAAAGTTAATATTTCAGATTTATTTATATTTCGTTCTTCCGATTCCAAATAATACATACACTTAACTTTACATTGAAGTAAAAGAAAAAAAATCTGGGAAGTAGGTATTGCTCTATTGTTTATCAAGTGTAATGGAAGTGTACCTATTAGTTGTTAAATTATCGAAATTAGCTAAATTAATATAATATTTAAGGAATAAAACTGTGTTCCAACATTTGTATGATTACCCGGTACAATTAAATTATAGTTGTTTTTTTATTCTTGTATTATAAATGTATATCAATGAAAAGTCTGAAATTGACTTATATTTACAAAATACATATTACATATACAATAAAATCATTCGTTCATAAACTTGAATAGTTCTAACTTTAAACTCCGAGTACATTAAAATAGGATACAATTTTGGTTTTCAAAGTATAATTTTAATCAATAATTTCGACATTGGGGTGCCAGGGTAACACAGCTTTTGCCATGTTATGCGTTAGTGAAACAGATACAACACACGCGGGTGTGGCGTCCTCTTAATGTACTAGGTTAATACTGCCCCGGCAACCCAAAATCCATTATTTCTTTCAAAAGCTCTGATACATCATGACCACATCAATATTCTGAAAAACATACTTATATCATTGAATACCCTCCCTTATAAGAAAATTGAATGTACGCTATAGGTAGGTACTGTTAACCTATATTGAATAAATACGGGACACAAAAATACTGGTCTAGAACGCAAAAGCGATACAGCATAGAAACGATGGAACTCAATTATTATAAACAAAGAACCGTAGATGATATGTTTTCGGTGATGGAACAAATACCTCTTAATTTTTTTTTTTGCTAAATTTTTCTTTCAAAATTTTATCGAAATTTTTTTTTTTTAAATTCTTTTTTTAAATTTTTATTTTTTGATCTTACGTACACTTTTACTTTTTAAAACCATCTAATAGATAATTGATGGCAACGTAGCATGCGAAATTTGCTCATCAGGATAGTAATTCAGGGTATTGGATTTTGTTTTTTTGGGCCTAAATATCCAGCAACCATCGGGCAACACATTCGCTTCTTAATAACCCGATAGCAATACCACATAGAGTAAATGGCTCTCAATTATGATAAACAAAGAACAGTAGATGATATGTTTTCGGTGAAAAACAAATACCTCTTACTTTATTTTTCCCAAAATTTTCGTTTCAAAACTTTTCAAAATATTTTTTTGAAAAATTTTTTGTTTTGATTTTCGGTACAATGTAACTTTTTTAAACATAAATAAAGATGATTGATGGCAACGTTGAATGCGAAATTTACTCATCGGTATTGTAATTCAGGGTATTATGTTTTTTTATTTGGGGGGCCTGAATAACCAGCATCCATCAAGCCTCACGTTAGCTTCTTAATAACCCGAGCGCGATACCACATAAAGTAAATGGCTCTCAAATATGATAAACAAAGAACAGTAGATGATATGTTTTCGGTGAAATAACAAATACCTCTTACTTTTTTTTTCGCAAATTTTTCGTTTCAAAACTTTTCAAAATATTTTTTTTCAAATTTTTTTTCCAAAATTTTTTGTTTTGAACCTACATTCAATATAACTTTTTTAATCCTAATTAAAGATGATTGATGGCAACGTTGTATGGAAAT